>NC_054378.1:32017736-32317736 GCF_017654675.1 Xenopus laevis | reverse complement strand
AAGTGTGATTGGCAGTCTACATCAGGCTCTGTTTAGCAGTATACTTGGGCTTTATGCAACCAAAACTTGCCTCCAAGCTAGGAATTTAAAAATAAGTACCTACTTTGATGCCACTGGAAGCAACATCCAAGGGGTTGGTGGGCCACATGTTGCTCATGAGCCACTTGTTGGGGATCACTGATGTAGACAGTTATATTATTACATAATGTAATTTTGAATTATCTGGAATATCAGCAGCAATATAGCTGTTTGGAATAGCTGTAGCTATGTGGTTGCTAGAGTCCAATTTGCCCTAGCAACCATGTAATAAGGGAGTGGAATATTAAAAGAAAGATAAGCAATAAAAAGTAAAAACAATACATTTGAACCTTCACAGAACAATAGTTTTTGGGGTTTTGGGATGTGTGCCCCGTATTTGAAGAGGAAAATAAGGGAGACAAATAATTAGAAAACTATAAAATAATAATAAAAAGACTCCCTGAAAAGACCTGGCCATTCTATAACATCCCAACAAGTTAGAGATCACCACAGTCCACTACAGTGAAATTCCACCACTCTCCATTCATTTCTATAGGATTTTGAAAGGCATGTTTATAAAAGGGTGAATTTTCACTTTCACCCATTGATAAATACTGTTTTAAAAATCCCATAGAAATAAACGGACTGCAGCCATATCTAACTTCATTCTTTAAAAAATATACCCCTTAGACTGTAGAACCTGGGGGGGGAGTCTTGAATCCTGGACTTCAGAGAGGCAGAATTTAGCAGACATCGTTGGGGCATTCCAGGACATGGGATACTTGAGTGTGTGATCTTTATTGCCCCTGTTCTAACTATTTATATTAAGAGTGTTTATGTCAATAAAATGTCAATGGCTAGTTTAATAAGGTGAAAGCTACAAGGTGCAGGAGAGTTCTGTACTATACACCTATGGTTGGAAGGCACTAAGAAGAAAGTTGCCTTACAACAATATGCTCTGTACCTTGTGCCAGAATTTTTATCTGGCACACAGTGACGTAACTACCAGGGGTGCGGGGGATGTGATCGCACCCTGGCCAGAACCCCCTTGGGGCCAGCTGGAGGTGCTATAACAGTTATCGCAGGCGGCTGGTTAGGGGGAGATTTTACAGTGCTTGTGATTCATGGGGAGAGGGCCTGACAGGGGGGCAGAGTCCCCATCCTGTAGCAGGGCCCAACAGTGAGTAGTTGCCGCTGCTGGCTGCATGATACAGCCTGTTAAACCTGCTCTACTAAAGCCCCTACAGAGCATAATTTTGCATTTTTTAATGCTGTTGTTCCTTTAACACAGGTAGAGCTAAAACTGTAAAATCTGAATTAAGAGCAAAGAAACTAGGAAAGGCAAGGGTTTTTTTTACACAAAACACTGAATATATTTTGGGAAATCAAATGGAACATTTAAAAGCAATATTTATTTCTTGATTCCCTAGCTTCAGAAATGTTACCAGATCTCCTCAGACTGTTTGCATCTTAATATGATGTGCTCTGTGTCTGGCTCCATAACCAAGCAGGGGAAAGAGTGAAATGTGCCATTTTTCTAATTATGAATCATTTAAGGTATATACAACATTGCATCATGTCTGTGGCACAGTTGCTGAATCCTTTCACCCTGGAAATGCATTTCTGATAAGTCACGTCACTCTCTGCAAAAAAGAATGTACAGTATATAATGTATCAGCACCAAACCACATTTTCAAATCCTAATCGACCATTCAAAACTATAAATATATGCTATTAATCAAGAATTTTTGCCTCAAATCATTTATTATTACAGTTATTACAGTTGTTTCTCAGTTGATCATTAACTTTTCCCCTGCTCCTATTTAATTTCTGTAATCAATTAAGAGATAAAATAATACACATAGACTGCCCATTCCATATGTGAACTTTAAAACCTCAATAACAAAGTACAGCCCACAGATCCAGCCTCATAATAAATAACATATCATTCTTTCACACTATTTGCACCTAGTATGTCAGAAAAAGAAACTCATGTCAGCAACCTGTCAGTGCTTTAAGGTCCCATACTAGACTATTATTAATATCAAAAGGAACATACAGATATTTGTGATTTCATCAAAAATATACAGTTTTGTTCATATATGAGTCACAGTTGTACATTATACATTGGTATTGGTTGTATCATTTACATAGAATTTAACTGATGCTACCAACCTAGCTCTTCCAGCATATTGGCAAAGTACTCAAAGCTATGTGCATATTAATGAAATTCCCACACTTTTGTAGACAAATTGAGCCACAAGTTTGCTATAATTCCTTATAATTGCTTTTTATAAATTTTTTAAATCAGATAAACAAAGTAATATATATTTATATAAAAATGGCTAATTGCCTGAATTGCAGATAATGAAAAGGCTTACTCAATGAAGGTCACTGAAGTATTTTCTTTTAAAATATTAACCTTCACAGAAAGGTATCCATTTAGCTTTTCAGACAGACAGACTCTTTCCTTTGAAGCGTTTTGCTGCTTTTAATGTTAAACCAAAACTATTTTCTCCAATTTTACCTGCTCATTTCAGCAAACAACTATATTTAGAAAAGTGTAATTGCACTGATTGCTTAGCATCTTGAGGTAACACTAAACCACATTTAATAATTAAGATTTATTAGATCAATTAACCAGTTTCCATATTAGAGGGCTGAGACTATTTAAAAAACCAATTAAAGGTTGCTGCATTAAACAGATACCGTATTATGATGAACTTTTGCTCTCACTTAAGTTAGCTAGCATTGAAAAACTAGAAGATTGTATGAAATAGTGAATAGTGAAAGGGTATGCCAGAACGCAGAGGTCTATAGTTATTTGGCTCCAACAAATAGCAGCCATTAAAGCCTTGAAATGAATGGTCTCAGTCTACAAGTGCACGCATATTTTCATGCTTGTGCCAGCACTGTACGACAGAGCAGTAAAAGGTTTTTTGACAGCAGAAAGATGGAAAACCTGTTAAGTTTATATGCACAAAGGCCTACAGCTTGCACACACTTTGAAGAAAAACACGACTTTTCCTTTTTCAAAAGCTAATATTTCTTAATGTGTCTTCCAGACAAATCCCTATCTGCATGGATGTGTATGTTCTCCCAGTGTCTGGATAGATTTTCTCCTCAGATACCCTATCTTCATTCCACTATTCAAAAATCAGGTTAGTTGGCTGCTCATAATATGTGTATGTGTGATAAGGTCCTTAGATTATAAGATCGACAAAAAATATTGAAAAATATCTTATGCTACATTAATAATTTGCATTTTTCAAGTTCTATTTATCTAAAGCAGTGTTTCTTAAACTTGTCTCAGGGGACCCAGATTAAGTCTGTAAAGCAGCCTGCTGATCCACAAAGAATTTATTATTTAATTCATCATATTTCATTATGTAATTACTAATGTCTAATGTATGATACTTGTTTACTGTATTAAAGGGGACCATTATGGCCTTCCATAAGCATACTAACATAGATGCATTGCAACCTATAGGAAAATCTCTGATCTAAAGGAAGCATTAACACATTTATAACTATTAAAACAAGCATAACTATTTCCAAACTTGCATATGTGTCATACCGCTGCTACCTATTGTCTATAATGGGAATAAGAATTACTATGAGCAAACAAAGTGTTAACCACCCTCAGTGGTTTAAAAAATGTTACTCAAAGCATCCATTGAAAAGTTGTGTGCTGTTAGCCTAAACTGTTATTCTCTTCTTCATTTTACTATTCTCTGTTGTGTTTGTTTCATTGATTGGTTGTATCTCTGTGAGGCATGTGGTATGATTGAGTAGTAGTGATGGGCGAATAAATTTGCCAGGCACAAATTCTCAGCAAATTTCCACGTTTCTCCACAAGCTAATTGATTCACAAAACTGTGGTGACAATTCGCCGGCAAAAAAATCCGCTGCATCAAAAAAATTGCCACGGGTCAAAATTGGTGCGTGCATAAAAATGTTTGCGCTTACAATTATTCAGATTGACTTTAATGCATTTGGACCAAATAGTCGCACGTATAAAAATTGTCGCTCACGTCAAAATTGATGCATGATGCATGAAATGGCACAGTTTTGCCCATCACTACTGAGTAGATTTATCTTCACTGCTTTGTAAGTGCTCCTAAGGCACTATCGGGGGAATGTAATAAAAGTCGCAAAGAGCAAAACAATTAGCACAAATAAGAAAAAAATGCAATGTAGTACTCTTCCTTAAACTGTTATTACATTGCGAATTTTAATTGCGCATTGCAAATTTTAATTGCGCATTGCGAATTTTAATTGCGCATTGTGAATTTTAATTGCGCATTGCCCACTTTTAAGAAGTGCTTAAAGGAGTAGTAATCTTTTGGAGCAAACATAGCAACTTTTTCATTAAGAAGTTTTATTATATTCACTGCACATTGGCGCTAACTATAAAATTTGCAAACCTTCTTCCACTGTCGGAAGTGGTCGCTAAACAGTTTCCAGGTTCACAAAAGCTGTATTAAATTCGCACAGAGGCATAGCTTTTCGCATTGCGAATATTTTTTCCGTTACCGACTTTAATTACATTCTCCCATAAGATATGTATTAGTTCTATTAGTGTTTGACAAAATAAACACATTGTGAAGCTCTCGTTTCATGGCCTGGGGTGGCATGCTATGGCCTGGGGTGACAAAACGGCGAAACATTTGTGAAATACATTTTAGTCAAAGGGTTGACACGCATCAATTTTGACGTGAGCGACAATTTTTATCCGCACGACTATTTGGTCCAAATGCATTAAAGTCAATGTGCGGCTGAATGATTGTAACGCGCAACAATTTTTATGCACACACGCAATTTTTTTGATGCAGCAGATTTTTTTGGCGGCAAATTGTCAGCACATTTTTGTGAATTAATTAGCTTGCGGCGTAACGCGGAATTTCGCTGAGAATTTGTGTTTTGATTTCACCAGGTTATTGTGACCACCATGTTTCTTTAATGGACCGTAAAACTTAAAGCCCCCATAGCTGATAAACTAATGCATGCTCAGAAGAATTATGAAAAAGCTTTCCTCAAAGATACGCACCATTCACTTCACTTCTGTTTAACCTGCCTGCAAACATTGTGCTTGCAACAATCCTTTGTAATATTATCTAAAAAAAATTTTGGTTACTTAAAGAATGATGATTTAGTATGCTAAATTGCTTTGAAAATATGTCAAGAATAAAATAGGAGAATATGTACTGTACTTTAATGACACTCGACTTAAATAGAACTTTAATATCAACAATTTTGCACCCCAACTATTTAAATGTTTTCAGGGGGCTTTGGTATATAAGGTCATTTAGATTAACCTTATGAAGAAAAAAGCCTGAATGCATGAGCTATTATATTCCTGTGGCTTGAAGTGGTTGTGATGTATATGATCATCACTGGGTGGGTTAGGTGAGATTGGTAAAACCATCTGTGGGTGTTTGTTATGCAACAATTGTGGTGACTAAAAAAATATACTCCATTATCTTGTCACTGTGCCTACTTGTGCTCATCTATACTATTCTATACTAGTGCCACATGCACCAATGCATACACTCTAGATGTGTGCAGTTTCATAACCAATGCAACCCTTTTTGTTTCAGGCACAGATACACTGGAATTCTTGTAAGCATTGTGGGTAAAAACATTAATTGTCTCAATATTTTGTTTTCCTTAAGCAATGAGTACTGTATTTTGTTCAAATTATGGTGCTGCTGCCAAGTAGTACTCATATCAAGTCATTGTTGAAAAAAAACCTGATGCCTTAACAATGAACTTTTGAAATTTTTTGGATTCCCATTGTAGGTTACAACATCTGGCATGGAAAAGGTTAAATCAAATGAGGAAACTAAAAGAATAAATAGCATAAATAGCTGTTTCAATGGGTTTTCACCTGACCAATGTTAGATGCATAAGTTTTGCCAAGCATGAGGTATATATTTTTCCACCAGGTTTGGCAAGCAGAAGGTTTGTACTTTCCATGCAGTATTTATGTATATCAAAACACAACACTGACACAAGACTACCTAAATAATATGACTTCCAGACCAAATTCCAATAAAAAAATAAAAATAAAAAGGGAATGTGATCAGACCAAGAACAAACACAGAGATTGCTCCTACAGATATCATTCAGAAAGTTCTCCAAACTGTGACATCATAAATACAAACTAAAATTAACATGTGGCTCCTCATACACTAGTGCTGTGTTCAGCAAATTATACACTTAGGTATATTTCTAAATAAATATTAAATGTTATTTTTAGAAGAAATATGACATATAAGCCAGCAACTATGCATAAGAAAACAAGAAGATGGAAAGCAGGGTCTAACACAACGGTAATAGCCTTTCTAGAGGCCAGTTTACTATATCGACACATTGAGGCCTGTTTATTAGTATTTTTTTTTAGTTTCCCTGAATCAAACATTTTACATAGTTAAATCGGGATGAAAAATTACAAAGTCCATATATCTATACTAACTATAGAATTTAGTATCACAATAACCTTTGATATTATATCTATCCAAGAAGCTCGAATAATTCTCTATTAGAATAATTACTCTAAACCAAAAGAGTGTAAAGAGTATTAAAAACGATGCCATCAAAAATTTGCAAGGTCATGTAATAGTCAGTGGGTGCTGTCCTTATCAACTTTGAGGTTTTGGGGGATATATTTCACTTGTAGTACCACAAAAATTATAATGAAAATGAGGATTATGTGGTTTTCGTAGTGGTATTCACATTCATTCAGCATTTTTATTAGTTTGCTCTTTTTATATTCTGATGTTTTAATAAATATGGAGACATTATTGCTTTCAAAAATGTGAGTGTAGTTGAAATTTAAAAAACTTCTAAAACTACACAAATTGGAATTTTGATAAACACTTAAAAGTATAAATAATCACTGGTATCATATAGGTATACACAATGAAACTTCATTTCACAATTACTTAAATGGTAGAATACTTCTCAGAACCAAAAATGACTGTTTGTGCGCCCTTATGAAGACAATAAATACATTATAAAGTAATATACCATAACTGTTACTTTGAATGTTTGTCAATGAAGGGTGATGGGTGCCCCATACTCCCCTCCCAGTATATCAAACACCTTCATGATCATAACTGGCTAGCTGAGATCCAATCATGAGCTAGAAAAAGAAAACATAATGGCCACATGTATTCTCTTTATATGGTAGATGGTAGGGCAAGTTGTGCCTCCTAGCAAGCAGTAGCAGTCTATTTCAAGCACAATTCTTTACACCTTTAGTATTACATATAAAAAGTTGCACAAGAATGCGTGGCAAGGAACATTTGGGCCTTTTGAACTTATGTTTTGTTCAAAGAGCCCTTAGTGGAATGCTGAACATAGACTAAAAGGGTCCTTTTTTATATCTTGTTAATATATATGTTAAAGAAGCAGGATGCAAACAATTATTTAAATACGAATAGTTACTGGCTTATCTCTTGCAGCATATTATGAAAAGTTAAGTAAAAGCAGTAACAAAAATCACAGGAAAACATTTTTTCATGTTTCTAAGTTTCTATTTGTAGTAAACAGCCTTTTTGTGCTGTAATGAATCAAAAATAATTTTCTGGCTTTATTTTATACCATTTACCGAGATAATTCTGTCATGGTATTGCTGGAAAATATTTAATTGAATTGCTTCTCGGTTAAGAAAGGCGTTTTCCTAGGTACTGTACTGCATTTGCGCTCAACGGTAGCTAAAACATTTACTGCTCAGATTCCCTTGCAATTAAACTGAAACTATACCTTATTTAAATGTAGTGTTTATTACAATTCATTTTCAATTAAAAAATTGATTGCAAATGTTGTTTACTATGTGTGCCAAAGAGTATTAGCTGGCAGAACTCTCAGTTGAACCATTCTCTACTGACAGTAGTAAAAGAAGATCTATAGATTGGATGGCTCTCTTTGTGTCAATTGAGACAAACAGTATTGCAGTACCTACTCAAGTGTCTTAAAGAAAATTTGCAGAAAACCACAATAAGAAATGCCCCATATTTTACTCTCTGCTTGAAATATGAATCAGCTCTACTATTAATGGCTCTGTATTTTTATTATGTGTATGTATTTCCAATGCTTGGTCATTGCATACCTATTTCCCATGGTTTATTCGCATATCTGTTTACTTATATCTGTATTAAGCTGCCCATACATGGGGTGATAAAAACTGCCAACTAAGTCCATCCAGGCTGAGTGAGCAGCTTAATGGGCAGTATATAGGGTTCTTGAAAGGTCTGTCTATTTGTTATTTGGCCAAAAATTGGATAGGTTTGAAAATCCTGGTGGACAAGAACCATACCCACACTAAACGATTTACTGCACAAAATGACATTTAGTCCAGGCCATTCCTTAAACAATCTGTCCTAATGTATACTGTTTCAAACTCTTTCACACATTTACTTAGGTCTGAATTTTTGCTTCAGAAAGCTTTGCCATACTTTGTGCAAATACGTCAGCAGTTAATTCATGACGCATATTCGTCAAAAAATGAAAATTTGTCTCTGAAAATTACCTCTGGCGTAGATTCGCTAGCAGAAATTCTTAGTGAATTTTCTCTACTGTTACTTTCTTTCTAGCAAAACTTCAATTCTATTGTCCTAAAAATTTGCTTACCCAAAACAAATGTGGCATGAACCACATTTATCACACATTAATATATGAAAAACGCCAGAATTTTTCATGACTTTTTTGGAATACAAGATATGATGTCACGTATATAGTAATGTTGAGGGTGTAGTTTCACTTAACAATTCGCCAGGCAGAGCCAGGCAAAGCTGACTTTGGCAAAAAGGGTAACAAATTGGAAAGTTTACACTTTGATAAATTTGTGGATTAACAATCGTTCTCCAAAACGAAAATTTGTTTGGCGAAACGGCACAAAAGATCTTTTTTAGCTTTGAATGGCTGCCCCCATGGCTACTCAGCAGCTTATTTATATAAACTATTGTAGAGTTTCTGAAGCAAACACACCAGATTTAGCAGTGCAACACACCAGTACATTATAGTTTAATTTCTTTAAAAGACATGGTGTTACTGTTCTTTTAAAGATGCCAGCCAATACAGTAAATGTAAATGTGCAGTTAATCACCTTTACCCAGCATGTTTGGGTAACACAATGCCTTATCAACACATTGATACACAAATCTTAATTCATGTGCTGCTCATGTGATGGGACTCTGTAGGACCATTGTATTATCTAATCGGGAACGATTGGATCAGTCCAGTGGGTGGCACAGTGGGGCAGAGATCTGCTCATTTTGACCTTGCCAAATGAGTGACTCTCAGTATATAGCGAGTTTTACATAAAACACAGACATCAATGGTTGGCTAAGGTAAAAATATTGTCTAATGTTTGTGTTATGGGGTGAATCACAACATTTTAGAAATTCTTCCGTGCACTGGAACCTTGTCCCCATTAGTTGGCTGAAGGACCACACATATAAAGGTGGTTATTTATCAAAATCCAAATTTTTCTGATTTTTTTTAAATAAAAAAAGTCTGACCAAACTAGAATCCACTTGAACTTTCAACAGCACTTTGTTTTTTCAATCAAATAGCCTTTCAATGTGGATGCCCCAGCTGTTTCCTAGTACCATTTGTGGCTCTGGTCACTACAGGATGCCACTTGATGTCTGTGCCCCATGCATCATAGACTCTTCGCTTTCATCTGATCCTCTCACTTCAATCTGCCAAGCAAAAACGTGGTAATTCAAGCTGTTCAAATTTGTTTTGGTTTGTCTAAATAGACCATTTTCATAAAAAAATACTTGTCTATTAGTATGTGACACTGGATAATTCTAAATCGAAAAACTTCCATTTTCAGTACTAAGGGCTGCCCCTTGGCTCATATGATTGACTGTGCTCACACACTAACTAAGGGCTCATATACATGCTAGAATACATCAGACAATCAATGGACAGAGCTCTGTCTTTCATTCTCACACTTGTTCCTGTTAAAGTTAGAGCTGCATTATTTCCTGTCATGTGATCTCTGGGGGGGGGGCATACAGGCCACTACAAAATGGTGGCTCAAGATAAAAGATATATATGCCAATTTGGTAACATTCTGTAATAGGCCACTAATTATGATACAGTCATGAACCTGTTATCCAGAATGTTCAGGACCTGGGCTTTCCCAGATAATGGATCTTTCCATAGCTTGGATCTTCATACTTTACGTCTGCTAGAAAATTATGTAAACATTAAATAAACCCAATAGGTTTGTTTTGCTTCCAATAAGGACTAATTTTATCTTAGTTTGGATCAAGCATAAGGCACTGTTTAATTATTACAGAGAAAAAAAGGAAATCATTTAAAAAAATTGGATTATTGAGATAAAATGGAGTCTATGAAAGACAAACGTTTTGTAATTCTGAGCTTCTGATAACACATTTCTGGATATGGAAACGGAGGCAGAGGTAATCTTTTATAGTTTTGAAGACAGATGCCTTTAACTATTATTTTAGGTTGAGCTAACCTATGCCAAGCATTTCATGACTTAGGGGCAGATTTACTAAGCTCGAGTGAAGGATTCGAATGATAAAATTTTTTAAAAAAAAAGTATTTTTTTGGGTACTTCGACCATCGAATGGCTCAAATTCGATCGAACCGAATGATTTGAACGATTCAAATTAAAAATCGTTCGACTATTCGACCATTTGATAGTCGAAGTACTGTCTCTTTAAAAAATACTTCGACTACATACTTCGCCACTTTAAACCTACCGAGGTTCAATGTTAGCCTATGGGGACCTTCCCCAGCACTTTACTACGTTTTTTGTGGTCGAATAAAAATCCTTCGATCGATCGCTTAAAATCGTTCCAATTGTTACATTTGAAGGATTTTATTGTTCGATTTTTATTAGATCGTTTGATCGAAGTATTTGCGGTAAATCCTTCGAATTCGAGGGTTTTTTAACCCTCGAAATTCGACCCTTGGTAAATCTGCCCCTTACTGTAAGCTGAATGACATGAGAGTCTACAGGAAATATGTACTGTATATAGTTATGAAACACATTTGTTTCCCTATATTTCTCATTTTAAGACAAGGCCAAATATTATAATATGCTAAATATTTACCTCCTAAACCCAGCAATCTCCTGATTGCTAAACATTACCAAAAGAATATGGAACACAGACACATTTTTGTCTGATTATATGGAGTGAGTACAATTGTCTTTTGTATCAAAAATATTACCAAGAAAAATAGCATCAGGAAAAATGACTTCAGTATGCAGGAATTATGAGTAATATTCCATATAATAAACTATTATGGAAAATAGAAAGATGGACAGATGGTTTACATTTTTCATAATATTTTACTTGTGATCATATTTTGCAGTAATGCTGAATGGCAAATTATTATCTATCTCTCTAATCACAGATAATGCTTGTTTTGCTCACATATTCCATCATGTAGTACAATGGGAGGGCTCACAAATGAATATAAATCTGCCATCAATCTTTTTTATATACTGTGCACAATATTATGTCTGTTTAATCTACATTTGCTACACATCTGAAGATCTGTTTATGCTTTATATAGAAATATGGGATAAGTACAGTTTATTCATACTAGCTTCAGAATATTTCCTTTTGACTAAAGGAGGTATTAGTTTGGAGGTTAAGCACTGCTTGACAATTGAGGACTTATTCAAGGATTATTAAACCAATTAATAGCACTGGGGCCATTATTACATGAATTTTGTACATGAAACTGATGTTACACTGATGTTGTGTAATCAGTGCCTGAGCAGCTCATACTGGTATTCAAATGTTTACTGTATGTACATAAGGCCACAGAAATGTGCAATCTTTTGTAGAGTAAAGCCTGAGGCAGTATCAAGGGGGTTATGGATGGAAAAGTCAGAATCTGAAAATCCGGCATCTCAGACCTGTCGAGGTTGCATATAAGTCAATGGGAGAAGTCCCAATGATTTTTTGATGTGCATTGGGTTTCGTGCAATACCCCGAAGTTTTGGGGTGAAAATTCAGAAAAAAACGTGAAAATCATATTTTTTTCCCGCAAAGCAAATTTTCAGGAAAATGTAATAATAAATAAGTGTAAAAAAACCATAGCGGATTTGATCGGAGTTTGTAGCAGAAAATATTGAGATAAATAAACCCCCCAAGTGTACCAGAAACTATTCTATCGTTGATAGAGTGAAACATGGTTCAAAAGGCCCTGGGTTCACCCAGAAACCAGCAAAAGAGTGCCATCTTCACAGGAAACCAGTGCCAGTAGTAAACCCTTGTTTAAATAAATGTTCCACATTTATTTTGGGTGTTTTTATTTTTCTTTAACAAAGGCTGCTTTTGGAAAATTAAATATGTAATTTCTGAGTTCATGGGATTTTCTTCTGACTTTATAATTGTGCAGTATATATTATAACACCTTATTGCCAGGCAGCAAATATTTAAATAATACAATGGTTTCTGGGGACCTTTAGAAATGTTATGCAAAAAAAACAAGACTTACATCATCTTGTTTAGACAAAGATATATCATATTTGTGAAAATACTACATACACATGAAGCTGAAAAAAACTCACATCCAACAGGTTCAAGCCACAGGGTGCTCAAATGTTGACCTGGGTGCAGGAACATGCTTTAGATTTCTGTTCTGAAATGCAAGAGTGTGTTTTTGGTGCCACAATCAACCTGCAGTATTTGGAAATATGATATAATGAATAGTAAGAAAGTATAATTAATGAAAAAGGTGAACATTATCTATAAGATGGAACCTCCTTTCCTTTAGTTCTTTGTAATAAGGGAGTATAATATTTTTCTCCTGTAAATCTATACCCCTTTTAATACAGGACAATATCTTGCTGGCTTTTATTGCTCACTGGCATTGCTCTCTACAGCTATGTTTATTATGGACAAGTACCCCTGGGTCCTCCTCCATCACTGATGTGTCTAACTTAATCCCATTATGGCCTCGAATATTTCTGTATTCTAAATGCATAACCTTACATTTTTCAACATTGAATCTCATCTGCCACTTAGCTGTCCAGAATCTTCTGTAAGGATGCCACATCCTGTATTAATAAATTAAAAACTGTCCTTCAAACTGTAAGCCTGCTTTAAATCTATATGAATATAAGTTTATTGTGGGGTTATATTACTAAAATCTGAAAATTTCTCACTATTCGACCAAACTCATGTGCACATGATTACCATACTAATCAATAAATTAACCAATAATTTAACTGGAAAAATTCTGGTGCTAAATTCATGTGCACATGATTACCATACTAATCAATAAATTAACCAATAAATTAACTGGAAAAATTCTGGTGCTAAAATCGTGAAATAATCTGAATTGTCCAAGTGATTTGACACTTGAAAACTCATATTTTTTCGGATTATTATCTGAAAACCACAAATTTTTCGGATTATTTGCGAAACCCAGAGCAGATCATAATATCTTCCAGTTGTAAAAGGGACACCTGCCATTGACTTCTACATAACCTCGGGAGATGGACCTTGAGATGGAGTACTTTTTAATTCAGACTTTTAGTAGCATCGAGGTTTAATAAATCATGAAAAATGCAAAGTGTTTTTTCTCTGAAAAATTGTGTTTTCACCTTTAAAACTCCTACAATTTACTGAAGTACCAGTCACATTGTTTTTACTGACAATGAAGCATTTTCCCCACAATTTCAGCATAATTTCAGCAATAAGGGGAAGATGTAGTTGATGCAATGGTGTCTGATTCATTATGTTAACTGAATACAATCATAATGCACTACTACTGTATATGCAGGAAGAAGGGAAACCCTGGAGCTACTGCTGCGTTTGAAGTGGCAATAGTTCCAGTTGGAGCACTGCACTATATTCATCCAAGCAGATTAATAGGTTGCATTGCCGCAAAAATGTGCAAGTGTAACAAGCAACTTTGGGTGCAATTACCTTTAATGAATGGAATCAATTAATGCAAAGATTGTGGCAAACAAGGGTGGTGGGCAATATGTTTGGGAGATTTTGCCTTGAAAGCAGCAAGTGATTTGCAGGTAAAACTTAGTCCCTGTTAAAAATGTATAATGAAGCAATCCAATTCTTATCGAATCAGATGAAAATTGAGCGTAGGACTGGCCAGATATGAGGTGACTGACGTAGTTGGCCAGCATAATTATATTGCAATATATATGGACAAACAATCCCTGTTTTGTTTAATGGGTAAGGCATTTTTTAGTAGCTGTATGGACAAAATGTCTCAATGTCTTAAATATATTGGTAATGGGTTGGGTGCAGAGGACCTCTTGTATTTGTCTATAAGTGGCAAAACACATGAATGAGCCCTACTGTGTACTACTTGGTAGTCAGTTTCAGCAACTATCATTCCACATATTTCTCAGGGACTGAATAACAGAGATAAACTCAGCAGAAAATATTTATAACTGACAGCTTGACTTCAGCTCTGTTGCTTGTCTGTACCACATTAGGTCTTATTGTAAATGAACTTTATCTAACAGAGTCATATTATGTGACAATAATATAGGGCGATCATAAGTAGAAGGACTTTGGGGCTTTGACTTTGGGGTTGTACATGCAAACTACCTAATGAACTCACCAAGCTAAAGGTTTATGTTCATTTGAAACAGATCGTTGATTCTTTTTGTTAAGGGGCAATATTTCCATTTAAAAATGAACAAATACCAAGCGTGTATAAAATTACATAAGTGTGTGGCTTACAAAACCTTAAATTAGAAACACATCAGTCTACTAGACTACAGCTGTACAAACCCTAAGTATATACTACATTTAGCTGGCTATAAGCAAAAACAATAAGAAATTATTGTTATTGATAATATTTCAATTAGTATAATTTATATTTCAGTGGATATATAGTGAATAAAGTACCCCCTCTTGTAAAATATAAGGATATTATAAGTTACCGAGGAGTTTCATGACCATATAAAAGTACGAGGCCGAAGGCCGAGTGTTTTTATACAGGTCATGGAACTCCGAGGTAACTTCTAATATCCTCATATTTTACAACTGGGGGTACTTTATTTATTATAATACACAAGTTTCAGTGAGTCATGTGACAGAAATGACATCAGAACTCACCGTTTATAACTGATGACATCAGAACTCACCGTTTATAAGGATATAATTTACAGGATATTCATGGCTTTTGTGTATTATAATCACCTTTTATACAACACTAGACATTAAGCCCGTTAAATTAACGGGCGCTAGAACATATGTAGTCAAACATTCGCCAGAGACGGTAAAGAGGCAAGACGCTCTGTGAGGAGCTGGTGGAAGTCTCTCTCAACCCCGACCCCCCATTTACCTTTACTGACTGCGCCGCGGTCTCCCCGGTCACACATCCCACAGCTCGAGCAACATTATTATTTCTCCCCAAAGGACTTTATTTAAAACACTTGCAAATCATGCTAGTAGAACATAAAATGCTTTTTCAGCTTACAATATGCCAATCTGCAGGAATTTAGACCCTTGCATTTTTTTTTTGGCTGCATTTTGACTGTGCCACAGTAAGGTGCTGTAAACCACAGAGTTAGATTAACAGATGTCCCCCCAGCCCTTAGGTAGCCCTTAGATTAGAATGCATACAGTAACCATATATAGTGCAGGATGTGAAGAAGCTCGTATGAGCACTCAAATAATTTTCCATAATGTGATTGAGAAATTCATACCTTTTGCTTTATTACCATATGACATCTAAGGTTCAAACTTCCAGGGAAAGAGATTTTATCTTTCAAAAGCATTTAAAGCTCTCAGAAATAGGCCTGGATATCTTTTTCCCCACTATTAGGAGTCCTGCTGTAAGATCTGTTTCCCTTTACAAACTGGCTTTTACATCCTCTATAGGATATCTGAAATCACCTTTTTCAATTAAAAATTTCAATTAAAAATGTATTTTTTTCCCTTCAACATATGCTAATGATTTCAGTAAACCAATATAGCCTACATATTACTCCTCCCAAAGGTTAAACTCTTTAAGAAAGATAGTGGTGTTTCCAAAAGCTAGGAGGTATCCTGATAGGGATTAGACTTCCTTCTCTCTTGACAAACGTATCTGCCACCTACTAATCACAGACTACAGGAGCTGGAAAACGTGTTTCATCTGCTGGGAAAATTGGGTTATCTGGCCAGTGTTACTTTCTATTATTTCATCCTAGTGTAGCCTGTTGTTTTCCAGAGGTACTGTATTTTAAAACACAATGGATTTGGGACTAACTGTAGTGCTAAATTGCACAAGTGCAGTTTCCAATATAAACCAATTAGAGATTAGTTTTGAAGAGTCTACTATAATTTAAAACATGAAAGCCAAGACCTGGTTGGTTGGTACTGAAACTGTTTGTGCAATTTAGCCCTTTTTTGGTACAATATGGTAGAACATGGGTCAAACTGGGCTCCTCTTCTCAGATGGCCCCTTGCTAAATGGAGGAGTAAGGAAGAGGGGTATGTGCAATTATACCTGTAAAGAAACAAATAGCAGGCAAGAAGTTCATAAAACAAAAAGATTATTTTAAAACACTACAGGGTTTATTCGTGGATCTTTGTGGTAGGATTTGTTATCAGTTACAATCAAGGCAACGCTTAGCAACATGACACCACTGTGGAGAAATCTGTTTGATTTAAGATGTGCATTTAGCTTAACAGCTAGTGGTCTGAATCCCCTCCAGTGGAATCTGTTCATGGAGTAGTATATTAAGCCTGGATCCCTTTAGCACTGTGGTCCCTTTAATTTAGGCCAGTAGCTTGGAGGACAAGGTTACTCTTTGTTTCACTGTTCACTGTTTGTTTCATTTGACATTCCTAGAATCTAGTCCTATAGCTAACTAAACCTTGTTCACTGGATACCTTTTCCCCAACTTTGTCTAGAAGGGCTGTCTCTAGGGCAGAACTATTTACTGGGCCTTGTTGACACAAGGCTCCCCAAAAAACATATACCTGGAAGATGGAAGTCAATGAGGAAGAGCCATTCCATTTCAATCACTGTATAAAAATGTGACAGTGAGTGGTCACTAATTCTATGGGCCTATAACAAAGATACTCTTAATAACTTAATAGTTATATACAATACCGGGTCCTAGCAACTATGGGATAAGACAATTGTAGGGGATATTCATCCATAGTGACTATTAACCCTATGGGTTCCTACACACAACTATGTTTGCCTTATATTATGTAAATATAAGTAATAAACATAAAAATCAAGGTAAAACTTAGTAGTCATAACCAGATTATGCATGTTTTATCATTGTAAAAATGTAACAGAGAAGTGTCATAATATTTATTCATATGTTACAGGGCAACCCTTTTGAAATAAAAAATAACAAAAGTGGTATAAAGGTGATACCTTTATTGCCCTTTATTTTGCTTACTGAATCTTATTTGGTGGCTTTGGTGTTACATCTTAGAGAATGCTAAAAAAGGAAGACAGGCTTGTCAGATACTTACATATTTAGTATGCAAGAAGTAAAAAAACAGTGTCAGTATTTTATGATTTAAGGAACAACGTCTCTGTTGACCATGACAATGGCTCATGTTTTTTGTTCAACTTGCTATTTTGTATATTAATTCTGTTTAAATAATGCTCAGGGCTCATGTAATTTTGTATCATTCACTGGACTGTTACAGGAACTCAGTTAACAGCCTCAGATCTAGATCATAGAACATGATTTCCGAATTTTTGGAGTTGTAAAAAAAAATTTTTTCGCAATAATTGTCAGATGTTCAGATGAATTATGTACAGGTGGGCATATTAATGCAGTGGATTCCTAGAAGTACTGCCACTTCAAAGGGTTCAGACTGTGTCTATAAATGCAGCACACTTGCGCCTGAAGAGTAACATGCAAACGTCATTTTGGTGCAGAGCAGCAGAAATTAAAAAAAGCTGCAAATTGCATTTGCAGTTGCATGATTATATACATGGCCCCATGGAATTTGTGCAGGACCATTTTTTTAAAAAAAATGTTTTAACTCAAAATACATAAAATAAAAACATTTTATTCTGACATGTATTACACTTTCCCAAAGCACATCAATGAATACTAGTTACTGTATGCCACTGTCCACTAATGCATTAATAAACTATTTTGCCCCACCCTGTGTTATAATTATTGCCACACATTAAGCAGACATCTAGCTTTCATAGGATTATTTTCCTGAGATTTCTTAATGTCCCTTAATACATGTACACTCAGAAACACTTCACCAAGCTTTCATTCCTAACAAATAATTAGCTAAGACTGAACCAGCAGTAGTTTCTTGCATGTCATCCGTTTGATATAAATAATGAGGCTCAAAGGTTAACACAGGGTCAGAGACAGTTTCCTATCCTTAAACTTATTTATTCAGTGAAATGAGAAATTGATCACATTATTTTCTATAGAAAAACCTGATTCATTACAATCAGTTTGAAATTGGCACTTCTGGCTTGGGGGCAATTGCAGAACATCATTTATGCTTGAACAGGCATTGGTAAAGTCATTTTACAACTTGTTATCACCTTCCTGACCCTTTCATTACCAATTTTCCGAAACGTGCTTGAAACTAATTGGAAAATGACGATGGTATAATTGCAAGGGCTGCTTGAATATTGGCAGAAAGGTACTTGCATAACACGTACATGAAATATTGGTTCATATATGGCATAGAAATATAGAATGAAATTGGTTGGCCATTTTTCCCCTCCAGCTGCAATGGCAGAATGTAAGCCTTTAACAGATGAAATACTTGTGAACAATTTGCTTTAAAAAAAATGTTCAGATGCAAACTTTATTTATTCTCAACAAAATAATTATGTTAGTCTCAGATTTTATTTCTTAAAGTGTTCTTGAATTTTTTTTTACTAAAAAAATTGAGAGTTTAAACCTACCAAGACGAATTCAAAGCAATAGGCACATTATTGTTTGTGTGATTGAAAATCTTTATATCCCTCTACTTAGTTATGGAAAATTCAAATTAATCTAACCCTAGAGTGTTTAAGCAACCTTTGATAAAAATTGTTAAGAAAGAAAAACCCCAGAAATGGCCCATAAAATATCTCAAGAGCAAATTCTGCAAGAAAAATGAAGAAAGCTTCTTTATGCAAAAAATGAAAATAAGCCTGTTTTCATTCACAGCATTTTATTGTTGACCTTTCCTCCACACCCTACTATCTGTGACCATTTGGGGTAATTCTTATTACTGCAGCGACTTTAATAATGTTGACCCATTATTGTCTTCCACTTGTTATTTAGGATCTTAGATACACAAGAAGCAATTTATAAAAATGAAATGTCAACTTTGCATTTTCTGCTAGAAACATGAAAAAAGAAAGCTTAACCATCTCCACTGAAAAGTTGAATGACTGGAACAATAATAAGAAATTTAATAAAAGTCAATAAGTCATAGAATGTAGGCAATATATAAAAATTGTTTAATTATCATGGAAAATATTTCCTTTGTGTTATTTAATTAAAGGTTTAAATCACTCACGTGGCAGTAGTTTCTTCTCTGGCAGTGGCGAAAAGACACAATATTTTACATTTTGCAGTGTAGTTAATAAAATTTCTTATTGAAAAAGCTGTTATTTGTGCACCAAAAATGCAGTCGCTATTCAAGTTTAAACTTTGCACTGTACTCTGATTTTCAGACTACATTCAGTCTTTAGGTCGTTATACTGTATATCTCAGCGAACCTTTCAAGAGCGTAACTACAGAGGAAGCAGACCCTGCAGCTGCCGGGGGCCCAGGCGGTATAGGGGCGCTAATTCATATAAAAGTTCAATAAATATTGTTAAAACAAGTCAGCTTATAGGCATTTTGGGGGTCTGGAAAATAATTTGCTGTTGGGCCCTGTACTGTCGAGTTAAGTCACTGGATACTTTAAAGAACTTTAAACTGATGGTTCCACATGCTTAATGTAGGATGAAGTATAGGGCACCCTTCTCAAATTTGTGGGGGGAATGTAATAAAAGTTGGTAACAGAAAAAATATTCGCCTTTGTGTGAGCAAATTTTTCTTTGTGTGAATTTAATTTAGCTTTTGCGAACCCTGAAACTGTTTAGCAACCTCTTCTGACAGTGGAAGAAGGTTTGCGAATTTTGTAGTTTGCTCCAGTGCGCAGTGAATGTAAGTGCGCAGTGAATGTAATGAAAAAGTTATGTTTGCTCCAAAAGATTAAGACACCTTCTAGCACTTCTTAAAAATGTGCAATTAAAATTTACAATGCAATAACAGTTTAGGGAAGAATATTACATTGTAAAAGGCTAATTTTTATTCCTATTTATGCAAATTATTTTTCTCTTTGTGACTTTTATTACATTCCCTCATTGGTGAGCAAACTTGAAAACAGTTGTGAACAGAGCTCTGTGCCTGATAGTAGTAAACATGGCCTGGTATTTCACTTGTATCAGAGAAAACATATCACATAATACAGAATAGTACTGTTTCTGTCTAGCGATTGGCAAATTTGTCCCATTTCACAAAAACTTCGGGAAAACGCCGCTGTCGTCCGTTTTTGGACACTGGCGAAAATGGGCGGGTGTCCAAAAAAAACAGTGAATTTTCACGGCAGAATTTATTCGCCGGCGGCAAAACGCGGGAATTTGCCGCAAATTTGTGCCTGGAGAATAAATTCGCCCATCACTATTTCAGTCCTTCATTGAAACCAGTGTTTCTATAGCAACACTGGAATTAGACAACCTGCAAATATATATGCAATTAAACCGGAGCATTGCATTGTTTCTAATAAGCCAGCTAATGGGCAGAAACTTTGCAATGCAAAATATATGGTTTCAAAATGTACACAGAATAAAAAAGCATTTGCTTTGCCTATAAAATATAACTGCTTCTGTAATTTAAATTTTGATTTACAAACAGTAAATTATTCAATAAATATTGTCTTTGTTGCTTGCTAAACACTAATATAACAGCAATATAACAATCAACTAAGACGGCGCTGAAATTTTCAGTGTTTTCCCCTTGAAAAAAAAGAGGTTAACTTGTTATAATAAATTTACATGTTCATTTCAGAGACAGAGTATAATCAGCTAAGCCACTGTGAAGACAATTTTAATAAAGCTCCATTTAGAGAACTATAAACAATGCAGGTTATAACCATAATGTTTTAGTGCCATAGCTTGATAAAGTAGCAACATTTGTACTGTATTTTTTAAATTACAAGCAATTTAAGTGGTAAGGCATAAAACTAGTTCTTGTGTTATGAAGCTTGACAACCTTAAGCCTTTGGAGACCAGGAGAATTTGCGGAGTATTAAATATTCCCTGTAATAGCAGAAGAAACAGATTTTCCACTACTCCAGTCACATGTTTTCTGAAATCAAAAGTGGAAAGCATGCATTTTATGCATGCATATGATCTTTCATGTTAATAATGCATGATGATCATATCACCTGTAGATCAGGCATACCCCGCTGAAGGCCCAAAGTGCCAAATACAGCCATCTTACAGATTTTTATGGTAGCAAACATTTTATTTGTGTGATTTGTAGGAAAACGGGGGCATGGTCTGACCATGTTATCGTGCCTATGTGAACTTAACAGGTTAGGGGTAGACATGAGTGGTTTGTGAGGTAGTAGTCTATTCTAGAGTATTGTTGATGTGCATTTGCGTAAAAGTAGTAATTGAATTGAATATTTTCCAAGCATCCATAAGGTGATGAGAGTTAAGAAGGGGTTTTAATTGTGATATGTATCTTGGCGAAAGGGATGATTTTTTAGCAGAAAAATCAATCATAGGTTCCATAGTAAAGTTTATATTGCCTCCTATTAATAAGGTTCAAAGTTTTCTAGGGTTTGTAAGAAATTCTTAAGAGTTTGGTATTGATCAACATTACTCAGGTAGAGTGAAGCTAGACTATATTGTTTGCCTTGTATAATGCATTTTACTGCATCGTAGTACCTCTGTTTATCAGAGATTTGTTCTATGGGTAACCAATTAGTATTATCAGCTACTAGAATTGCTAAACTAATCTCCGCACATTCCTTCCCAGCCATGTAGATGGTAGAAATGGTACAGATTTTTTAATGGAAGTATATTGGGGATATGTTTCTTTTTTTATAAACAATACAGTTTATGCTTTTATTTTTGCCTTTAGATCCCCTTTTATCAAATCTCTCTCTTATAGTTTTGCATACTTTAGTATCATTGTCAAAATTTTTTGTAAAAACTTCCATTCTCATCCAATCAAAGACTGTGCACAAAATCATTCTTTTAATGATTTATAGAGGGTTGCCATAATTGTATAAAAGTTGTATATAAGAATATATAGCCTTATCTCAGAAAGGAAATTGTTTGATTTCTAGATGACAGATTTATTTTATAGAAGCCTTCTATAGCTATGCAATGCAGTATTCATATCACTTTTAGTTCACTTATGTTACTATGAGTGTCTTATGGTTATTTTTACCATATGTTTAAGACAGGCAATAATCTTATTATCTTAATGTATTTTTTACTATTGTACCACTGAGGTGATGCGAGTAAACAATGCTGCTTTATTTGAACTGTATATCCATATGTAATTGCAAGATACTGTAGCATCATCTGACACGTTATGCACCCTGCAGTGCTCAGTAGAATGCTTTTAATATTCTAAATGCTGATCCTTCCCAATACTGGTGCATGGGCTGGAGATTTAACTCTTTGGGGGGTTGCAAGAGAACCCGGCTCTTTCCCTTGTCTTCCCTGTCTCAGACTCCTCTGTTGCTAACATTAATAGACTTGTCTGAGCAATGGGTAAGTGAACATGGTTCCACCACTCAGTTGCACAATATGCACATTGCAGTTGGGGGCACAGTGATTGAAAATGCCTCCATAGCTTCTGAGTATAAAGTGTAAGTGAACACAGTTCTAGCACTCTTTTACATACAGTATAATGCACTTTTTTTGCTAGGGAGTTTAATGTTTTTAAATTCACTTCATAGGGGCTGGGAGAGGGTGGGTTGCATTAAGACTGGGGGAGGGTGGGTTGCATTAGGGCTGGGAGAGGGTGGGTTACACTCGATCTGGGAGAGGGTGGGTTACAATCAGGCTGATAGGGAATGGCTTACATTTGGACTGGGAGGGGATGGGTCAGGGTTGACAAATTGTTGGCCTATGCATCACTGCTTCTGACCCCGTGTATACTACAAGTGCAGATTTATAGAAAGTATATACATGACCCCTTGTTTTTCAGTCGGAAATAGTTTTTTTTTTCAGTATGCATTGGAGCGTGAAGTGGTAATTCAGTTTAATGAGGTTTGATTTATTTTAGCAATTGTCATAATATTTATTTATTATAAATATTATTTATTATAAAAGTGAATCTGATATTGCATTTCAATATTGCCAGGGAAAAATGTTGGGCTCAGATTTATTGAATATGATTGTGAATCCAGAGAGTTCACCTTGTACTCAGTAGGTCTGACAGTGATGTTAAGGAGTAAGGTATTATTCACAAGATATCACATTATAGCTTTGGTAAAGAACCCAGACACCCAAAATCTATAGAGAGACTATCTCAGAAAAGTCAATCAATGTGGCGGCACCTTCTTATACAGTATATACAAACAGCAGGAATGTGCATGCAGGTGTTTACTGTATGTCCTCTGTTTTAGGGAAAGTAATAAGAAGACTTTTACAAAAGTTCTCTTTACCACTGCATCTCAATAATAAACACATCTTTGATTATATCATTAAAATGGATTTTGTTACTTATTTTTACTTTTAAAATATGAGCAGACTGAAAGTTCCAATTGATTCCCTTCAAAATCTGCACAATCTGCATCACCGTTCTGACACCTTTTAAAAACTTTGAGATTAGGACAATGCAAGCAGATGCTGTACATAACTATCCAGAAACCCCAAGATAACAATTTAAAAATAAATAAATAAATTAGCATTGTTATGTCAAGTAACCTACTGTGTTTGTAACACCTGTGTGTCATATACATGCTGTAGCTGTAAATATCCATCCATCTGCATTATGCAGCCCATGGTAGCAGTTGGTTTGGATTTGTTAGGAGGTAGGGCAGGGTGCAATCCTACAGTGCAATTAAGAAGCAGCATGTTTTCCCCTATTCGCAGCACTGCTTTTATCTTCTGTGCTCATATTTCTTTTGTTGTGCATTTTCTCCTGTTTTATGGGTGTTTTTTGGTGTTGAATGCTGATGAGTCAAAACTTGGAAGGGAACAAGGCTTTTATTATAAAGCATCTAATACCCAGACTGGCTTCACTGAACCACAATGTTTCTGACAAAAACTAACGGGAAACAGTTATAGAATAGGGACAATCTTAGCATGGCTACACAACACATAATCAGTTTTAATATTTCATGGAATATGATGCCACCTGCTCTCACAGTAATATATTTAATCCAGGTAAGTGTAATTGTTTTTTTTTTATTGTGAAAAAAACAACTGTTTTGATTCACACAATTTGTTTATCCTTCTACTTCTAAACCAATGAGTTTTCTATATGCCGGTAAAGTACATATAACTGCTAGGTCAGTCAGAGCAATGAATCATTATTGCTGGGGAAATATTCCTTATGTATCAATATATAATTCTATATCCAACTCAGATTCAAGTCAGTCGACTCCAAGTTAAACAATGAACACAAAATTTGACTTGTAGCCAGGGGTTACTGACAGGCACAAATATGGCTATCGTTAGCAAATAAGCCTCTTAGAAGATCTAAAGGAGAACTAAACCCTAAAAATGAATATGGCTGTATTTATATAACTTCAGTATATTTTTTATATACTGAACTTATTGTTCCAGCCTGTTTCAGCTTGTCAGTAGCAGCAGAAAGGGCTCAGAGCAGCTGTTGAGAAGCTAAGTTTAGGGGTTTTCACAAATTATCAAGCAGAAAATTAGGTTGGCCTGTAATAAAAGATGATGATACAAGTCTGATCATTAAATTCTTATGCACTGGTTTCGATGCGACCATATAAAAATGATCTGTATTAATTACTAATAAGTCTTATATTGTGACCTGAGCAGGCAGCTTATTGACCTGACAGTTGTTTGGTTTCCACTGTTGCTGGTGGCTAAACCTGTATAAAGAGTGCAGGGCAGATAGCACTGGGGATGGGGCAATCATGTTGGGGTGGGCATGATGACATCAGAGTTGGACACAATGATGTTAGTGGAGTTGCTGGTCAGGGCTATTGAATCACTTAGACGCAACTGGTTGGATATATGTTCAGTTTTCTCAATGCTTTATACCGGATAGAAAGATTTAAACGGACATTCCTTTGAAAAACTGAGATGTCCACTTCAAAACCACAGGGTTGTCAACATATCTCTATCTATAGCCTGCCTGATGAGTAAGCCCAATCTTTTAATTATAGTATGGGATCTATTATTCAGAAATCAGTTATCCAGAAAGCTTTGAAACACAAATAATTAAAAAAAAAAAAATATTTTTGATTGATTGGACTTTGGTCTTTTTTCAACCCAATTCATGTCACTATCATTTTTTTTTTGTTTCTGTAATGATAAGAAATTAACTGCACTTTTTAATAACTAAGCAATGTTATTGTGAGTATCTTATAGGGATGCACTGAATCCAGGATTTGGTACGGGATTCGGCCTTTTTCAGCAGGATTTGGATTCGGCCGGGGAGGGTAATCACGCGACTCTTTGTCAGAAAACAAGGAAGTAAAAAAGGGTTTCCCCTTCCCACCCCTAATTTGCATATTCATTTGCATATGCAAATTAGGGTTCGGACTCGGTACGGTATTCGGCCGAATCTTTTGCAAATGATTTGGGGGTTCGATCGAATCCAAAATAGTGGATTTGGTGCATCCCTAGTATCTGAGTATTTAAATGTTTTTATTTAGTGGCCAGATTATTGTTCCGGTTTTACAGAGCTGAAAACTAAACAGAAAGTTGAGACCCAAACAGGCCTTATAAAAAATTGAACTGTTCGGGTCAAAGCTGCTGACCAAAAATGCTACAGTGTAGTAACTATAGAGGAAGCAGACTCCACAATTGTGGGGGCTCCTGTGGACAGGGGGTCTGCTTTCTCTACAGTATAGAAATCCCCTCTCCACTGCTCCTCTGCTACCTAAGATTGGTTGGAGAGTAGGGGACGTAATCAGGCAGGAGGCTGGCAGTGGGTCCTGCTGAACAGGCTGAGTAGTTGTGCCTCTCTGTCTACATAATGCTAATTTTTAATTTAACCTTATTGGGCAGAGCTCAGATTAATTGTAATAGTCAGCTTTGCAACCTAAAATCTGCTGCAGAATGAATTATTAATTTATTTTAATTATTGTTGACTATTGTAGAGGACATTACACTGTATGGTTCACTATGGAAGAGTGAATCCAACTAGTTATCACTGTACTTTTTATGCAGTGGTATTGACAGACATAGTTAGTGTGCAATTTGGACTTCTTAGTGCTTTTGCACTTGCATCTGAGGTCAAAATCAAGAAGAGGGAGAAAAGCGGTTCTCTCCTGTAACTGCACAGTGGTTTGATTCAGGGCTGGTAGCAGAGTTTGAGGCCATCTTGTAGGTAGAGGCAATCTAGTACTCAGCGGTTGATATAATGGATATAATGCTAAAATCAAGTCTTCACTGAGGAATGGAGCATATAAGAAATCTCTTATGGAATTCTGGATTTACAATATTGCCTTGGGTTATGCTGGCAAGGTTTTATTTATTTGATAAAATGTGTATAACTGTTGTGGCCATTATATCCCATTTCTGGCTCCTGGTTTTTTTTTTTATTAAGGTATGTAACAATGGGGTTCAGCAGGATTGCTCAAGGTGAAGCGTCAATTGAGGAATCCCCTTGTTAAGAATCTTCCTGCCACATTTTTAGATTGCAGATCCTGACAGAAACCTTACATAGTGAAAGAGAAAAATTGCCAGCGCACGGTTTGCATTTAAAAATAATTATTACAAAAAATGAGCTGCTAGTACCCCAAAATATGTAAGCTCACTTGCCACATCAAGGCCCCTCATTTTACCTGAGTCCTACACTATCCATTAGCATTCTAAGTTTGTATTGCATTTAAAACCAACCAGCAAACAGTGTGACTGAGTAGTAAGACCAACAGTGTACTTACACTTAACTTAAGGCTGAATGGCAGCTGTAGGCAAAATTTGGCTACAATTTGTACACGAAACACAGTAAGAAATTGCCAGCGAGACATTACATATCCATGGATATAGTAAATGTCGGACAGTGATAGTTTTCAGTTTTTTAGTATGCCGTATTTGTTGAAATCCGGTTATTGTTTATGGATTTCTCTTTAGCTTCAGATACATTCTTTAAAGAATGTTTACCCTGGTGGTCCAGTGGCGAACGCTTACCCTGGTGGTCCAGTGGCTTCCTCCTGGGCTTGCGGGGGTGCCCGCCATGCTTCCGGCGGGGATGCCCACTGCATGCGTCTTTTCCCTTCTGCAGGCCTGGATTTGTGGAAAGGCCACCTAGGCCCGGGCCTAGGGTGGCAGGATTTTAGGGGGCGGCATGCTGCCCAACCACACCCACATTGGTTAAAAAACACTGGGGATGCGCACGAGATACAATAATTTCCTGTGCGCCAATCCCCATTTACACGAATATTGCGGAGGGAACAGGTGTCCCCTATGGCACGCGCGCCGGCGCACTTCCTGTTTTATGTGCCAGCGTGATGACGTCATCGCGCATTGGCGCGAAATTCAAAAACTATAAAAGGGGAATTTAGTCTACAGCACCTTGCCCGTTGTTAGGTTCCTGGGTGTGTATTCTACATGAATCCTGTCTTGATCTTCTGTGTATTGACCCTTGCTTTGCCTGACTACTCTGATATCTCCAATCCTGATCCTAGCCTGCCTGTGACCGACCTTGCCTGTCCACTGACTATTCTATGCTCTTCTATCCTGATTCCGGACTGTCTGACGATTCTCTGCTTGTGCTGACCCGGTCTGCCTATTCCTGGTGGTGTTCTTCCTTCCAGTATCCAGGTGAGATGATCGTGCCCCTTTGCTCGTCCAGAATGTTAGCTTTGCTCCTCTCTCAAATAAGACCTGGCAGCATCCGACTAGCCGAGGGCTCCTCCCGAGGTGAAAGGCGGCGGTTATAGGTGGAAGTGAGAGCCGAGACCATGGAGCTTAGCTTGGGTTCTGGATATAGGGTGCCGAACGTGACACATTTATAATGATCATTTTTGTACCAATTCTCTTACTCACCAGAGCAAAACAAATTTTTGCACCCACACACTGCCAGTTATTCCTGTCTGGGACAATGTGAAATAATCACCAGTTTGATCCAGTTTCTTCACAGATGCAGAACAGTCCCTATTACATATTCTTGTTTAATAAACTCCAGTTTGACAGAAAATGTAATAACAGATTATTTTTCTTTGTTTAGTTAGTCATGCAGATCTGTGCAATGCTTTGTCAGATAAATCTTTCACTGAATGCCTTTGGGAGCATAGTGACTCCTGACAATGATTGTTAGCAAGTGTGCCAAAGTACACCCATTATTAAAGATTAGTACTTTGATGCTTACAATGTATTTAGGGTGTCTGAATATTTCTACTGTCATTGTAACAAAAGTGTGATGATCACAGTTAAAGCTGAACAAAGAAAACGCTGTCAGGCAATTAGCAAACCAAGTCAGTAGCAGCAGAGACAAATATATCATGTTTGGAATGCAACATTATTTGATTTGTAATAATTGTGGATATAGAACCTATGCAGACAATACCTTTTTCTTCTGCCTTAAGAATGGCATTTGCAAGCAGATTGAAAACGATACATTAGTTAAACTGGTTACAAAATCCCCTCCTTATTCTTTTAGCTGGGTTCTCAATTGCTCACAGGTCTGGGAGAGTTTAAATCCGGGTTTCCAAAGCACAATCCGTCTTTTGTGGGTGAGCCAGTAACAGCATACCCTGCGGAGGATGTTGTGTTCAAACAATCTGTCTGTAAGTGAATTGGGAGGTGAAAGGCTCAAATGTGAAAAGTGAAGTTACAAGAGGGAAAAAAGAATTGATAGATTTGTGATGAACAGTGGCTGTAGAGGAGAAAATAAGCTGTAGAACTGCTATTCCAGCCAATTAGAATTTGGCTCAAAACGGGAGCTTTAGCTCAAAATGAAAAAAAAAAAAGCCTAACCATTTCACATTTTATATACTGCACAATATAAAACTAATTAGGATTATGTGAAACTGAACACGGGGCTGAGAGTTTAGACACATTATACCACAAGTAACAAATAGCCATTCTTGGATATATGTCAGAGCCATATATTTTTTCATAATATTATTATACACTAGAAATTTAGCTCTTTTAAAACAGGGAATTAAACTGTGGCTGGCAGAGGGAGTTGGGGCATTAGGCAGTAGGGATGTACCAAATCTACTATTTTGAAATTCATTATAGTGGACGGGAAGACACACAAAGGCAGTTCGGGGAGATTGTCGACCCGTGAGAAGAAGAGGCGATTAGTCACCAGGCGACTAAATCTCCCCAAATCTGCTCGTGTGGACTGACCATTATTGAGTTACAGATGTTATCTATATATACATGATTGATCCCATAGGCTAGCCATATATTTATTTATTTGGACAACATTCCAGCTGCCCTGTCATAATGCACTAAAGAGGCGCACACTGTCATTCAGGCTGTGTACATAGGGCAGAAGTAGTTTTAATGTGTTAAGACAGTTCCCCTTGTGAGTATATCATGGAACATGTGGCAGAGCTCTCTCTTTTACACAAGATTATTAGCTGCAGTATATACACATTCACTCCTCACTATACTGCGAGCTATGGGGGCTGTTTTACAGCAGTTAATCACATTATAGTCACACAGGCAGCATGGAAGTCAGCCTGGGCCCAAAAGGGTACCCTCTGTAGTATATAGAAATCCCAGCTGTGACACTGAGCTGCTGCTACTGCAACTAATTAGAGGATACAGATAGCTGTAGTTGTAGTATGCAGAGATGGTGGTAGGGATTAGTCAGGAATAGGACAAAGCCTGACTAAAGTAATTTTTCTTAGCGTTATTTTCAGAAATCAGCACATTGTATGGTATTTCTGTAGATATAGTTACTTGATTCAGCAGACTATTATCAGATTCAGACCTTTGTTTTACTGGGCTTTATTGAGTTACTGGTTTCAGCTTGTGCTCAGAGGACAAGCCTCTGCTACTGCAGATGGAACCTACATATAGTAATCCTCTGTAATCCTGTGTTAGAATGTCTAGTAGGTTTCCAGACAACACCAACATACAATAGGTATCACAGTACCTGTAGCCTGCAATTAGAACAATGTCGGGATGCTTGCCTTGGGGAGGCTATGGCTAGAGTTGATTAAGCTGAGTAGCCAACTGGTATCGAGACAGACTCTTGATGGGCAAGGGTCCTGTAGAAGTAGTGACAAGTGGCTGCCTGGCTACACTTGACCCCTAGCAGTTGGGTGGCCGGCATGTCAGGTAGTCCAGGAAGGTGGATGGTGTTTGATTATTGACAAGCATTTTCATCAGTGGAGGGCCAAGCCGACCGGACGCCCTAGACGACCCCGGCGGCCACCGCACTCCCCTCCGTGCTGAGGGAGGGGAGGGAGGCAGGGAAAGTGACTGAGGAGAGACGGGGTAAATCGCTTGATGGAAGGGAGGCGGGGAGGAGTGCCGGAGGAGTGGGAGGAGCAGCAAACATGGACTAGGGGTAGGCAAAAGTCAGGTATCTGCCCAGCGCCCCCCTTTTGTTGCACCCTAGGCAGGTGCCTCTTCTGTCTTCCCCTAGTTGCGGCCCTGATTCTCATTCTGGGAAAAGGGATAATTTCACTTAATGCTTTACGTTTGCATAAAACCCATAGCGCAGTTCAGTTTCATGCCACTCAACTAGCATAACAATTGGGGGTTAAGGCAATTTCACTGTATCTGGGCAAGTATATAGAATTAACAGCCCCAATATTATATCATACGGGCCAGCTATTGCAGCTTCCCTTGTGGAGGTTTAATATACTTAAGCTGATCACTTAATGCCCTTAATGGGCTGTCGGAGCACGGGGTCTCCACAGTGTGGTTGGGCTGTTGGAGTGCATCTCCACAGTGAGGTTGGCTGTCAGAGCGAGTCTCCACATCGTGGATGGGCTGTCAAAGTGGGTCTCCACATCACGGATGGGCAGCTATGAGACCAGCGTGGTAAGTGGTTGGTTGGCCTTACCCTCTGAGCCAGGCAAAAATGGCTGGAGGGGGTCTTTACAGAGCAGATGCGCTGCTATGGAAGAAGCATGGTAAGTGGTTAGCGACCTTACCCTCTGAGATGGGCAAGGGCAGCTGAGGACCCCCAGAGCAGATGGGTAGGCTGACCTGAACTCCATTGTTATTAAAAGAAGGGTAAGTTTGGTATCTGGGATGGAATCAAATTGCCTACCATGTTAGCATTATAGTGGTAATTTGTCACAAAATAATGCCATGATTTTGTAAGCCAAGTCTCCTGGCCAAGGGAATGTTTTAGTGGTTTCGGTTTTTGTGATCATCCGGTTCTTTAGCAGTGAACTATTTGGGCTGATATGTCAGGCAACATAGTAGGATGTTCACCTTGCTATAACCTGTCCAACAATTATATATTCACAGGGGGGTAGCTGGCTATGCCGGCAATTGCACATGGTCATAGATTATTTAAAGGTATTTTAATAATATATATATATATATATATATATATATATATATATATATATATATATATATATATATATATATATACAGTATATATTCTATACGGTTAATGGCTAATTTTATTCCATCCTTTGGTACAGAATGTGTGATACAAAGGAAATGCTTGGATATTTGTGAATATATAATTTTCATTATTTGTTTTATTAACTAATAACCATTAGTTATAAAGGTATGGTTGGGACAAACCCAACTGAACTCCTGTGATGCTACTACTGCTTGTGCTAGGTAACAGCGTGCTTGGATTTCCTATCATCGACACACTGCAGATTCCTGACTGACAGCAGGGCTGCTGAACTTCTCTTATAGTGGGAGATCCAGCTCCTGCTCGTAGCAGAGTTTGGGGCCATCCTCTCTGTAGGTAGAGGTAACCTAATACTCAGTGGTGGATATAATGACATAATCATTAAGTGATTGGCGAATTTGTCCCATTTTGCTTCGCCACGAACTTCGCAAATTTCCCAGGGAAACTAGGGAAAAATTCCAGAAATGCTGATTTTCAACTTTGAAGCCGCCGAAAAGTGGAAATTCTCAGCGAATTTGCTTCTGGTGAATAAATTCGTGCAACACTAGTAACATTCAGTAAAATTTGCCTTTCCGTTCACCAGAGCGAAAAGTCACCTGGCAAAAGGGTGCAAACAAACGCTAGTGATGATCTCGTTTGCTAGCGAATTGTCTCTACACCTGTTAGTGAATTGGTGATGTCCCAGAGATTTATGGGAAATTGTCACTAGCGTCGGCCACTCATCCCTTTAGTGAATCTGTCCCAAAAGTTCACTCAAAGGTGAACAACCCCTTTAAGATTTTGCTGACAGTTTTTGTTGGACTATTCATGTATCATGCAAGAAAAATGGTTTAATGTTATGCTTTCAATATCCAATCATGTTATTTCCCATTATTTGTTGTATGTACTGTAGAAAAGTCAGAGATTTGTGTTTTTGTGCTTAATTTCACAGCTTATTAGGGTTTATTTGGTAAAAGTAACGCAATTGGGCATGCAGTTAATCACAAATTGGGTGCAGTTGTGCCTACAATGTCTACCTGGCATAATTTACAGTGTTTTTGTCTATATGTATTTTGTGGTCACAGCCTCCTTGCAACCCCACCTAATAGTTTTAAAAATAAGTGGCGAGCACAACTTTCCCTTGTATGTTATAGTTTATACAGGAGCCTTGACCAGCTCCATGTTGTAGCTCCCACCCTTTACAGCTATAGTCAGGTGATCCCAGTGGTGGCCAATAAAAGGGCAACCATGTGTGGGCGTTTTAACCTTGAAAGCAGCAAGTAAGTTGCAGGTAAAATGTAGTCCCTGTGTAAAATGTATAATGAAGCAAAAGAATTCTTAATGAATCAGATGAAAATTGAGCATAGGTCTGGTCAGATATGGGATGACTTTGATGTAGTTGGCCAGCTTACATATATTGCAATATATGGACAAACAATCCCTGTTTTGTTTAAAGAGTAAGGCATTTTTTAGTAGCTGTATGCACAAAATGTCTCAATGTCTTAAATACATTGATAATGGGTTGAGTGCAGAGGACCTCTTGTATTTGTCTATCATTTTCAGTGTTTAACATATGAGGTACATGTGCGCCATATTGTTTTGGTGCACCTGTGCTTTAGTTATTGATGCAGGGTGATGTAGAAAAGCTAAAGCTACTACCAGGTCAGAAGGTGGAGGTAGCTCCTGGGTTCCCCTGCATCAGTTTGTTCTTTAAAAAAATGTTGAAATGGAAAGTCTGTCAAAATGCCTGTTGTGCCAGAAGCCTAAAGGTTGCATGTTACAGTAGATGAACCCTAATCACTGTCTCTTAGCTATTCTGTGCATTTCCATAGCTCCTTAATAGGATTTGTTTAATTTACAGAATTTATATTAATGCTATAGTTATGCTGTTTGCTATAATTCATCTTTCCAGATCTTACATAAAGCAGCATGAAACCTTATTATTTGTGCATTGTGGTTTTGAATCCTTTTGATTAAAGCAGCGGAAACAATGAATGCCATTTCACGAATTTACAGTGCCTGAAACCATTCCTTTTCCCATATTAGCAATAATGATACTGCACAACTTAATAAAAATGCATAATGTAAACAAAACCATTAATTAGCGAAATTATGTTATAACCTGGAGGGATTTTATTTAATTTCATTCTACAATCATGTATCTTTTCCCTGAGCTTATTCATCAAACTGGTCAGTTAATAAACAAAAAACTGTCATATGTCTCTCTCTGGACTGAAGTTGGCAGGAGTCTGTTAACAGTATAGCTTAATGAGGCAAATAGTTTGGCTACTAAGCAGGGCCGGGCCAGGCCAGGTGGGCGCCCTAGGCAACCTGGCCTGGCAACCCTGGCAACCCCCCCCCACGCATGCACTTTCGTGTCCAGGTGTGACTGAGAGAGGTGAGAGCAAACAGGGAGCAGGGAGGGAGCAGGCCGGCGTGACTACAAGATAAGGGGAGGGAACTGAAAGCAGACAGGGAGCCGGCCGGCGCGACTGACAGGAGAGAGTGAACAGAGAGTAGGGGGGAAACGGCAGGCACGACTCCAAGAAGAGGGGAGGGAACTGAGAGCAGAGAGGGAGCCGGCTGGCGTGACTGACAGAAGAGGGAGGGAACTAAGAGGAGGGAGTGAGCCGGCCAGCGCGACTCAGAGATGAGGGGAGGGAACAGAAAGGAGGGAGGGAGTCGGCCAGCGTGACTGACAGAGGAAAGAGCAAACAGAGATCAGGGAGTGAACCGGCAAGCGCAACTCAAAGATATGGGGAGGGAACAGAAAGCAGGGAGGGAGCCGGCCTGACTGAGAGAGAAGAGAGGGGAGGGGTGAGTGAGGGAGGGAACAGCGATGGAGAGGAGGTTCAAAGGAGGGAAGGAAGACTGAGGAGTGCGGACTAGGGGTAGGCAAAGAACAATTTATAGAGGCAGCTGCCCAGCGCCCCCCTATCACTGCGCCCTAGGCAGCTGCCTCTTCTGCCTACCCATAGTTCCGGCCCTGCTACTAAGAGTGGGATAAGATGTGGTTGATTATAAGGCGGCAAGGACTGAAGTAGAGAATTCACCATAAATAACCCTTACCCCTCAATGGATGAGTCCTTAAAAATGCCTCTTCCTCTAGTCATTAAAGACTGAAGGAAATTATATTGCACACATAATTTCTCGTTGTTTGAGGCTTTATGGCCAGTTTTACTAATCTTGCACATGTTGCATAGGTTTCTATTAATTTTTTAATTGAATCCCGAGTTGTGTCCACCAGTATCCACCACCCTTTCGGCCAGATGGCTTCCAAGCGTGGAAGTGAACAAGTGGACCTCTGAGAAAGTACCAAAATTAAGCACCCTTGGCAGGGACAAGTTCAATGGGGGGAAGAAACCTGATGGCCACATATCCCTCCCAAGTCCAAGCTGAGACTCTTATCAGTCTATTGCACAAATACAAGGTGGATATTAAAATAAAGAGATCAGAATAAGAGAAATGTCTGTGTGCAGCACAGCCTGGATTTAAAACATTCTATGTACACTTGCCAGAAGGATTACAGACCTGTCCAGCAGCTGTCCAGCAGGCACAGCATTAAAACAAGTGCCTTGTGGTAAAGTACTGTACTAGTGCAGCATGATCCAATACCTCACTGTGCAATTTCAGGGCATCCTGGAGTCGCTACTCCCAGTAGTGTTTCCTGGCTATTAGGGATTAGGTATTTTTATTTGTCTGCTGGGATATTTGTTGAGTTACTGCAAGCATGTGCATGAGAAAATGTATTATTTTCCACTCTCTCCCTTCCAAATTGAAGGAATGTGGTTAAATTTGACCCAAACTTTGTGTTCTATAGACTTGTGTTTTTGGAATGTTTTAAAAAACTTTTTAAACTGTTCCATTTGGTAGTGGTAGCCCAGTTTACGTCAACTTGTTTTCAAGATTTGCATAGTGTGTGACAACTAATACTGGAAAGTTACTGAATTAACATGGTCTTCTTACTTCTATTGTTGTTATTGCTTGAAAACTGTTAAACTCAAAGTTTGGAGGGCATACAACTCTCACCAGGCAGATTTTCATAAATCAATTATTTTCATCCAGAGCAAGAGCAGGCGGCCCAAATGTGACCAAAGTATCTTAAGGACAATGTGCATATTTAGTAGCACAGTGTTAATGTGCTACTGGGTAGTAACCCATGGCAACCAATCAGTGATGAACTTTGATCTGTCAGCTGCAAGTGAAATCAAATCAATCTTTTTTTTGGTTGCCATGGGTTCCTGCCCAGTGGTAGTAAATAAACCCTAATATATCTAGCTAACTCATGAGACAGAAAACCAAATATTTTCATGATTCAAACTAGCTGAACAACATAATATTGGCCTTCGTGAAAGAGTAGTGTAACTGTTAAGAATAGGCTAAATAATATTGAATTGTCATTATTTTAAAGATTGCAAAACAGTGTATAAAACCTATGGTCAAGGTGTGGGGATATTTCACAACTGCCACTCTGCTCTGCACAAACATTATTTAACCCGTAACTCTGAAGTGTGGGAAATGTATTTTCCATCAGGGTAATGATCTTAAACATGCATCTAAACTGTGCCAGGTTTATCTGATGTCCAAGTAAGAGCAAGGATCCTGAATCATGGCTATTCTACCACTTGCCAGTAGCGTTCGTTGAGGGGGGCAGGCCCTGGTGCGTGACGCGCAGCCAGGGGGCCCTGAGGGGGTGCGGGCCCTGGCCTGCTCGCGGGCCCTGCTCCCCCGTTAGTTCCGCCACTGCCACTTGCTGTTCTTAAAATACAGGCTCCAGAAAACATATTTACAGATGTTATGCATTATATTAACATTAATTATTGTGTTAATGTTACATATTATGTTAATTCATGTTTTGTTACAATTAATTACATTTTTAGTTTTACTCTAAGCCATTACCAAACAGAACTAAAGCCTATCTGAGCTTAGTGACTAACCCAAAATATACAGTACACAAAGAAAATAAATGTCACAATTTAAGGTTGATTAATAATTAATAAATAATTAATTTTTAACATTAACACTGTGTGTTTTATGGGCTTATTCTTTGTGTACAGAGCTAAAATGGTGTTAATATTCTATATTTTTTAATGGAGCACAAACTATGGAGAAGACAAGTATTTTATTAAGTGATGCTCACAATAAGAAGATGCAAAACTTGCCTTTATTTTGCAGCTTGACTCATTTGTGATATTGCATTACAACCAGTGTTGACTAAATAAACCATGTCTCAAATAACAAATTGATTTTGCTTAATCAAAACAATGAAAGCTTTTCCAAATACCATGGGTTTGAAACCGAATCAGATGTCAATCAATATATATTGATTGCCATATTGATTTAAATGTCATGAAGTGCAGGGCAGCCATCATCATTGGGAAGGAGTAGTGAGTAAATCTGTGGATACTGCAATATTTTCTGTAGTCAGTTAGTTTTAAGTTAACATTTGTGCTTACGTATAAAAGTCTAATGCAGGGGAATATGTAATTTGCATATCTATTGCTCTGTCCGCAGTAGGTATTATGGATAGCTCTACAAAATGCTTATAATATGCTGCATATGCAGTAGGTAATGTCCCTGCTTCTCACATTCTTCCAAAACTATGGTCCAAACATATGTGTATCAAGTCCAGTGCATTGGCATGTGAGTGCACAAAGAAGGCAAATGTTGTTGTGGAAACACATAAGTATGAATTTTTGTGCCCAAAATTTGCCCTATTTGTACGCTGAAAGGTTAATATCATGCCTGTCAGTGGATACAGGACACAGCTGAAAAATCTCAAGCACTGGTACTCCCTACAGATAGGTCTGTTTGTTTCTTACATGGCACTCTATGTGGGAATACTTTGAAATGCACTCCACTGCTTTCTATTCACTTCTATAGAATTAGAAAAATTGATTTGATCCTTGATAAATATGTCCCTAAAAAGATTTGGTGAACAGTGGTATAGTAATATTCTGTACAATTACTAAATATGTGGTCATTGGAAACTAGGAAGGTATCTGAGATGCAGCTAGAGCTCTGTATTCAAATAGATCCAATACATTTTAGTCCATTTATTCTAAATCAGGGGTCCCCAAACTTCTTTACCCATGAGCAACAAAATGTAAAAAGAGATTTGGAACAACAAAAGCATGAAAAAGTTCCTGGGGGTACCAATAAGGACTATGATTGGCCAAATAAGTTCTGTTAGGCCATAAACCTGATTGTTACGCAACCAAAACTTGCAAGCATGGAATTCAAATAAGGAATGCATTAACAACTGGCAAAGGGGATCAACCAGTATCCAAACATTGGCTTACGATGAACCACATGCTCCCCCAATTTAGACACATGATTATTGACCATGTGCCAGCACTCAAGAGAGGGGGCAATAGGGACCTATTACTTCTACAAAAGGAGTCCATGTGGATCTTTAAGTTGGAAACCTTGACACCAAAGGGTTTAAATGAGACCCTACCAATGTCCCCTTTTTATTAACCTTAACATACTCCACCCACCCTGTTTGAGAAAATGCTTGTATAAGGGAAGCCATGTACTTGGCCATTTAGAGTACATGGGTGAAATAATTAAAGAATTTCTCCCTGGGCTAAAATTACAGTTGTGAACCATGGTGCTTATGATATATAGTGTTGCCTTGAGGGACTTTCCTCGGCGGATGGACAGTTAGTTAACATGTTGCTTGCCTTTTTGTTGCACTTTATTTGGTGTATAAATATGGTTTTATGTGACATTTTTTCTCCGTAACTATGGGGCTGCTTCACTAGCAACATCAGTTCCAATAGGAATTGCCCCTCTGTACCATTAAGTCAATCATTTTGGGGGAAGTGGGAATATTTCCAACCCCTTTACTATGACTTGACATACCTATCCCCCCTGTCATACTAGGGACGGACCACAGAGTCAGTAGGTAGGCCCTCGGCAGAGCGACGGACCAATCATTCCTATAATCCCTAGCTGACTTGGGTATATGGTCAGATAACTGCGAGAAGTGACCCAGAAGGCCAGCACTACTACTCTGTCTGGTAAAACCATTTAGGACAATCACTCTCTAAAAGCGACAATTCGCAGACACAGAGCGATGGTGCCCACAAAATTGGTGAGCGAGAGTCAGGAACAATACCAGACTTGGCGCTCCTAATAGGGTTTGCCTGTGGTGAGTGACGTCCAAATATGGGAAGGATTAAGCGTGACGCTGTACCTAGCATGACAGCCGGTACACGGTTTGACAGCAGGGAACCCCTCTCACGGTGACGTACTAGGAGGTCTGGCCTAGACAGCGAGTCTACAGAATGCAAGTAGGTGCTCTAATGGTGATCTTCCGTCAGCTGACCTAGAGGGCGATTGAGGAAAGGGAATAGGGAATAGAGATGTCGCGAACTGTTCGCCGGCGAACTTGTTCGCGCGAACATCGGGTGTTCGCGCTCGCCGGAAGTTCGCGAACGTCGCGCGACGTTCGCCATTTTGGGTTCGCCATTGTTGGCGCTTTTTTTTGCCCTCTCACCCCAGACCAGCAGGTACATGGCAGCCAATCAGGAAGCTCTCCCCTGGACCACTCCCCTTCCCTATAAAAACCGAAGCCCTGCAGCGTTTTTTCACTCTGCCTGTGTGTGCTGAAGAGATAGTGTAGGGAGAGAGCTGCTGCCTGTTAGTGATTTCAGGGACAGTTGAAAGTTTGCTGGCTAGTAATCGTTTTGATACTGCTCTGTTATTGGAGGGACAGAAGTCTGCAGGGGTTTGAGGGACATTTTAGCTTAGGTAGCTTTGCTGGCTAGTAATCTACCTTCTACTGCAGTGCTCTGTATGTAGCTGCAGTGGGCAGCTGTCCTGCTTCTGATCTCATCTGCTGACTGCTGCAATAACAGTAGTCCTTGTAAGGACTGCTTTTATTTATTTTTTTGTTGTTTTACTACTACTACTACTACTACTACTATAAGAGCCCAGTGCTATTAGTCTAGCAGTGTTGGGGAGTGGGACTGGTGTGCTAATCTGCTGCTCCTAGTAGTTCAGCAGCACCAACTTTAATTTTTTTTTTTAATATTCATTTTTTTTTATTTTACTTTTTTTATTTTACTACCGCTGTAGTAGTGTATAAGTTGACCTTTTAGGCATTATTTGCCCTGTAGGCATTATTTGCACACTGTTTTCTTCAACCCGCCATCGAGCTGTGTGACCTTGTTCCCATTCTGTCTAAATATCCATAATATTACCGTCTCCAGAAAAAACACCGGAGTCACTTTTTTCAAGCAGCATTCATATATTTTACGTAATCCGTATCCACCGCTGTAGTAGTGTATACGTTGGCCTTGTAGGCATTATTTGCACACTGTTTTCTTCAACCCGCCATCGAGCTGTGTGACCTTGTTCCCATTCTGTCTAAATATCCATAATATTACCGTCTCCAGAAAAAACACCGGAGTCACTTTTTTCAAGCAGCATTCACATATTTTACGTAATCCGTATCCACCGCTGTAGTAGTGTATACGTTGGCCTTGTAGGCATTATTTGCACACTGTTTTCTTCAACCCGCCATCGAGCTGTGTGACCTTGTTCCCATTCTGTCTAAATATCCATAATATTACCGTCTCCAGAAAAAACACCGGAGTCACTTTTTTCAAGCAGCATTCATATATTTTACGTAATCCGTATCCACCGCTGTAGTAGTGTATACGTTGGCCTTGTAGGCATTATTTGCACACTGTTTTCTTCAACCCGCCATCGAGCTGTGTGACCTTGTTCCCATTCTGTCTAAATATCCATAATATTACCGTCTCCAGAAAAAACACCGGAGTCACTTTTTTCAAGCAGCATTCATATATTTTACGTAATCCGTATCCACCGCTGTAGTAGTGTATACGTTGGCCTTGTAGGCATTATTTGCACACTGTTTTCTTCAACCCGCCATCGAGCTGTGTGAGCTTGTTCACATTTTGTCTAAATATTGATAATATTATCGTCTCTAGAAAAACCACTTGAGTTACTTTTTTTCAAGCAGCATTCATATATTTTACGTAATCCGTATCCACCGCTGTAGTAGTGTATACGTTGACCTTGTAGGCATTATTTGCACACTGTTTTCTTCAACCCGCCATCGAGCTGTGTGACCTTGTTCACATTTTGTCTAAATATTGATAATATTATCGTCTCTAGAAAAACCACTTGAGTTACTTTTTTCAAGCAGCATTCATATATTTTACGTAATCCGTATCCACCGCTGTAGTAGTGTATACGTTGACTTTGTAGGCATTATTTGCACAGTGTTTTCTTCAACCCGCCATCTAGCTGTGTGTATTATCGTTTCCAGAAAAACCAACTGAGTTTTTGTTGTTGTTGTTGTTTTTTTAAAAATAATGCCAGGCAAAGGCAGGCCGCCACGCAGAGGCCGTGCTAGGGGCCGTGCTGCTATGCAATCCTGTGGCCCTAGCAAATTGCCCAGTTTTAAAAAGCCAATGACCCTGAACTCCCAAAATGCTGAAGAGGTAGTTGACTGGCTTACACAGCACACCCCATCCTCTACCGTTTCTAACTTTACCACAACATCCTCCTCATCCTCCACTGCTATGGCCACCCCACGTAACACTTCCTCCACCACCGGTGCCCCTTCTTCACTGGGGTCAGAGGAGTTATTTTCCAATGAGTTTCTTGAACTGAGTAATGCGCAACCATTATTGCCAGAAGAAGATGAAGGAGATGAGGACCTTACACCAGATTTAATTCTGGCAGAGAACACGATAGAGATGGACATAATGAGTGATGAGGAGGAGGTCCCCGCTGCTGCTTCCTTCTGTGATGTGTCAGAAGAAATTGATGCATCTGAGGAGAATGATGATGAGGAGATTGATGTTTTGTGGGTGCCTAGTAGAAGAGAGCAAGAGGAGGGTAGTTCAGATGGAGAGACGGAGAGTCAGAGAGGCAGTAGGAGAATAAGACTTAGAAGAAGCAGGGAGGACAGCCCGCAGGGATCAGTAGGGCAACAGCATGTATCGGCACCTGTGTTCAGCCGGCCAACGCACCCGCCATTGCCGCCAATACCGCAAACTCCGCCAACTTCTACTGTTACCGCCAGATCGCACACTTCCAAAAAGTCAGCAGTGTGGGATTTTTTTAATGTGTGTGCCTCTGACAAAAGCATTGTAATTTGCAATGAGTGCAGTCAGAAACTGAGCCTTGGTAAGCCCAACAGCCACATAGGTACAACTTCTATGCGAAGGCACATGAGCGGCAAGCACAAAGCACTTTGGGAGCAACACCTCAAAGGCAACAGGCAAACTAAAAGCCCCACTCCTTCTGGTCCAGCATCTTACTGCTCTACCTCTGCTCTCCTTGACCCGTCTGAACCACCCTCCACTCCGCCTTCCACCTTGACCACCTGTTCCCATTCCCAGTCATCTGCCACCAGCCAAGTTTCTGTGAAGGCCATGTTTGAGCGTAAGAAGCCAATGTCTGACTGTCACCCCCTTGCCCGGCGTCTGACAGCTGGCTTGTCTGCACTCTTAGCCCGCCAGCTTTTACCATACCAGCTGGTGGACTCTGAGGCCTTCCGCAAATTTGTAGCAATTGGGACACCGCAGTGGAAGGTACCCAGCCGCAATTTTTTTTCTAAAAAGGGAATACCACACCTGTACCAACATGTGCAGAGCCAAGTTACCGCATCTCTGTCACTTAGTGTTGGGCCAAAGGTCCATATGACTACTGACGCATGGTCCTCCAAGCATGGTCAGGGCAGGTATGTCACCTACACTGCCCACTGGGTGAACTTGGTAATGGCTGGGAAGCAGGGAATGGGTAGCTCAACAACAACAGTGGAGTTGGTGTCACCGCCACGGATTGCACGCGGTTCTGCCACCACCTCTACTCCTCCATCGCTCTCTACCTCGTCTTCTTCTTCTTCTTACTCTGCTGCTGGGTCCTCCTTCTCCTCCTCCACACCTGTGCACCCCCAGCTCCCCCTAGGCTATTCGACGTGCCAGGTACGCCGTTGTCACGCTGTCTTGGGGATGACGTGCCTGGAAAGCAAAAACCATACCGGATCTGTACTCCTGTCATCTCTGCAGTCACAGGCCGATCGGTGGCTGACCCCACACCAACTGCAGATCGGAAAAGTGGTGTGTGACAATGGAAGCAATCTGTTGGCAGCGTTGAGACTAGGCAATTTAACACATGTGCCCTGCATGGCACATGTGTTAAATTTAATAGTCCAACGTTTTGTCTCCAAGTACCCAGGATTCCAGGACGTTCTCACCCAGTCCAGAAAGGTGTCGGCCCATTTCAGACGTTCCTACACAGCCATGGCACGCCTTGCTGACATTCAGCAGCGCTACAACATGCCAGTCAGGCGTTTGATTTCTGACAGCCAGACTCGCTGGAATTCAACGCTCCTTATGTTGGAACGTCTGCTGCAACAACAAAGGGCCGTCAACGAGTACCTTTTTGAACTGGGTGGTAGGACTGGATCTGCACAGCTGGGGATTTTTTTCCCCCGTTACTGGGTGCTTATGCGCGATGCCTGCAGGCTCATGCGACCTTTTGAAGAGGTGACAAATATGGTCAGTCGCACCGAAGGCACCATCAGCGACCTAATACCCTTCGCTTTCTTCCTGGAGCGTGCCGTGCGACGAGTGACAGATGAGGCTGTAGACCAGCGTGACGAGGAGCTGGAAGCGCACGATTTCTGGTCGGAATCACCAGAACGAACCCAGGCACCTGCTGCAACGCAGGGAGAGGTGCCAGAAGTGGAGTCAGAGGAGGAAGGTGGCTTTGTGGAGGAGGAGGAGGAGGACCAACAGGAGCAGGCTTCCCAGGGGGCTAGTGGTGACCTTTTGGGGACCCCTGGTCTTGTACGTGGCTGGGGGGAGGAGACCGTGGATGATGCAGTCCTTGATAATGAGGAAGCGGAGATGGATAGCTCTGCATCCAACCTTGTGAGAATGGGGTCTTTCATGCTGTCATGCCTGTTGAAGGACCCCCGTATCAAGAGGCTTAAGGAGAAGGACCTGTACTGGGTCGCAACGCTACTAGACCCTCGGTACAAGCATAAAGTGTCAGAAATGTTACCAACATACCACAAGTCCGAAAAGATGCGGCATTTACAAACCAGCCTGCAAAACATGTTGTACAATGCTTTTAAGGGTGATGTCACTTCAGGAACTCATCAACATTCCAGGGGCAGAGGTGCCAGTAATCCTGCCACGAGCACACCTGCAAGGACAAAGCCCTTTGGCCAGTCTGTAACGTCAGACATGCAAATGTTTTTGTGTCCAAGGCAGCGCCACAACCCTTCTGGATCCACCCTCAAAGAACGCCTCGACCGGCAGGTAGCGGACTACCTGGCATTAACTGCAGATATCGACACTCTGAGGAGCGATGAACCCCTGGACTACTGGGTGCGCAGGCTTGATCTGTGGCCAGAGCTGTCACAATTTGCCATGAACCTCTTGTCTTGCCCAGCCTCAAGTGTGCTCTCAGAAAGGACCTTCAGTGCAGCAGGAGGGATTGTAACTGAGAAGAGAACTCGCCTAGGTCACAAAAGTGTCGATTACCTGACCTTTATTAAAATGAATGAGGGGTGGATCTCGGAGGGTTACTGCACGCCGGAAGACTTGTTCTGACTTCTATGCAGCTGTCCTTCTCTTCAAGCCTCATGACTCCACACACAGCTGTCCTTTAGCGTCCTCCTCCTCCCTCCGCCACCGTTACAAACTAGGGTGCAAACCCTACTGGTTTAATTTTTTCTGGCCTCTGTGCTTCAGTGGCTGCAACCAAAAAAATGCATATTTTCTGCATTTATATGGCATAATTTTTCTGGCCTCTGTGCTTCAGTGGCTGCAACCAAAAAAATTTATATTTTCAGCATTTATATGGCATAATTTTTCTGTCAACTGTGCTTCAGTGGCTGCGACCAAAAAAATGCATATTTTCTGCATTTATATGGCATAATTTTTCTGGCCTCTGTGCTTCAGTGGCTGCAACCAAAAAAATTTATATTTTCAGCATTTATATGGCATAATTTTTCTGGCAACTGTGCTTCAGTGGCTGCGACCAAAAAAATGACTATTTTCAGCATTTATATGGCATATTTTTTCTGGCCTCTGTGCTTCAGTGGCTGTGGCCAAAAAAACTGGGCAAACAATGCCTACAAGGTCAACGACGTTGACCTTGTAGGCATTGTTTGCCCAGTTTTTTTGGCCACAGCCACTGAAGCACAGAGGCCAGAAAAAATATGCCATATAAATGCTGAAAATAGTCATTTTTTGCCATACGTTGACTCAACGTATATGGCAAAAAATGACTATTTTCAGCATTTACGTGACATATTTTTTCTGGCAACTGTGCTTCAGTGGCTGCAACCAAAAAAACTGGGCAAACAATGTCTACAAGGTCAACGTATGGCGAAAAATTACTATTTTCAGCATTTATATGGCATATTTTTTCTGGCAACTGTGCTTCAGTGGCTGCGTCCAAAAAAACTGGGCAAACAATGTCTACAAGGTCAACGTATGGCGAAAAATGACTATTTTCAGCATTTATATGGCATATTTTTTCTGGCAACTGTGCTTCAGTGGCTGCGTCCAAAAAAACTGGGCAAACAATGCCTACAAGGTCAACGTATGGCAGTTGTTTAAAGAGAACAGTAGATTACTAGCCAGCAAAGCTACCTAAGCTAAAATGTCCCTCAAATCCCTGCAGACTTCTGTCCCTCCAATACAGAGCAGTATCAAGCAGATTACTAGCCAGCAAACTTACTATCATCTGTCCCTGAAATCACTAACAGCTCTCCCCCTACACTATCTCTTCCAAGCACACACAGGCAGATTTTTCAGATACATTTTTGCCCTTGATCCCCCTCTGGCATGCCACTGTCCAGGTCGTTGCACCCTTTAAACAACTTTAAAATCATTTTTCTGGCCAGAAATGTCTTTTCTAGATGTTAAAGTTCGCCTTCCCATTGAAGTCTATGGGGTTCGCGAACCGTTCGCGAACCGCTCGCATTTTTGCGCAAGTTCGCGAATATGTTCGCGAACTTTTTTTCCGACGTTCGCTACATCCCTAATAGGGAAACGGTGTGTTGGTCCGACCACTGTCTAAGGGGCGAAAGCACAAAAGGGTTTGTATCTGTGCATCCTCCTCTGTAATGAACAGGTAACTACCGATACTCCCTTCCGGATCTGGCAATGGGGGTGGTTGCTCTCACTCACTTTTTTAATCACACACTGGGTCACTTTATGGAGGACCCACACGGAGGCTATCTAAGAGCGCCGTGCTAGCGCATACATTTTTATTGCACTTGCTGTTATTACATCTACATTGTAGTGATCTTATTTTATTATTCACTGCAAATTTTTTTAATGTTTGAATAGGTGTAATTATGATGTTACACTTCATTTTGGCGCCATTTTTGGGGTTAAAGGTGATGGTTGGGGTTAGGGGTTTCACTTCCTGAAGACAGCTCGAGTGTAGTAGCTGAAACGTTGAAATAAAGCCTACCACGTGTTTTCCATCAAAGCCCTAGGAGATATATATATATATATATATATATATATATATATATATATATATATATATATATATATATATATACAATATATATATATACCCAGATCTATACTAACTATTGATTTTAGTATCACAATAGCCTTGGATATTATACTTGTCCAATAAATCATCCAAGTCACTCTTAAAAGCATTAACAGAATCAGCCATCACAAAAACATCCGGCAGGGATTTTTTTCTGCTCTCACTGTGAAGAACCACCTACGCTGCTTCAAATGAAAGTTATTTTCCTCTAGTCTGAAGGGGTGGCCTCTGGTGCAGTGATCCTCTTTATGGGTAAAAAGGTCCACTACTATTTGTCTATAATGTCCTCTAATGTACTTGTAAAGTGTAATCATGTCCCCTCACAAGCATCTTATTTCCAGAGAAAGCAACTTCAACCTTAACAGTTTACCCTCATAAGTCTTCCATCCCCTTAACCAGTTTAGTTGCACGTCTCTGAACTCTCTCCAGCTCATTTATATACTTCTTAAGGAATGGAAAAACTGCACCGTATACTGCCCTTTTTTATGCAAGACAGTATTTTATTTGCTTTAGTGGCCATAGAATGACATTGCCCAGAATTAGACAACTTGTTATCCACACAAACACCTAGATCCTTCTCAGTTAAGAAAGCTTCCAACACACTGCCATATAGTGTATAACTAGCATTTATTTCTGCCAAAGTGCATAACCTGGCATTTATCTACATTGAACCTCATTTTCCAGTTTTCTGTCCAGTTTTCCAATTTAGTCAAATCACTCATGCAAAGTGGCAGCATCCTGCAACCTACAGTTCTGCACATTTTAGTATCACCAGCAAATATAGAAACAGTACTTTCAATACCCACCTCCATGGAGGTCAAGTTGAAAAGCAAAGGACCAAGTACAGACCATGTGGTACTCTACTAACAACACTGGTCCAAAGACCCCTATGGTTTTAAAAAATAAGTTTATATTTGCTCACACAGCCTATAAGAAATCAGAGGGAATATTACATGCAGCATTTTACACTGCTGTCTCATTTAAGAGGACCAGTAACACAAAAAGTAGTGGTTTTTGTATGTATTTAACTATACTAGTATGAATATCCTGTAAAACATATCTTTATAAACAGTGCTTAGTGTCAATTATGAGTGATTAGTGTTGCAATTGAAATGTCGGCTTTATAAAACATAATGTACACACTAATATAAAATATGAGGATATTAGAAGTCATCTTGGTATTTTAAAACTTGTTTAAAAGCATAAAATCTTGAGCCTTTCTATGCTCATGGTACTCCGAGGTGACTTCTACATTATAATTTACAGCCATTCAAGCACAGGATATACAGTAGATAACAGATAAGTTAAGCAAACATGCCAGATTTACCAAATGCAGCACAACAGTATATTATATTTTCATTAGTTTAAGACACTTTAATTTTGTTGGTGTTACTGTTCCTTTAGCACAGTGCTTTAAGAGGCACTTTTGCATTGCAGAAAACAGCTATGTAAATTCAATATTATTGGTACTTAAACAGGAGGTAAGCAAAGGTCAAACGTAATTCTTGGCTCTCTACAATCAATGCATTTCTTTGTAGGTTCTGGATGTACTTATACAAACCTTAAATGCAACAATGAAAAATCAATTTATGGTGATACTGGTTCTTTTAAACAAAGCCCTTAACAAATGCATGTGCTTTAGAGTTGATTAGTAATTAGGTCAGTTGTTCACTGCACATAAACAAAAAACAATGTTAAGTACAGTATGCATTAGAGCTGATTGGTAACGAGCCTTATGGCATGGTGATATTATAGGTGTTCATTGCTGATTACATTTATTCTTTATTAAACTTGCAATTGAGATTATAAAAAATTCCTTTTGTTTAGGAAGTTCACGAAACGGCGGAACATTTGCTAAACGGATTGTCAATAGGCTTCAAAATGATGACGAGAGCTACAATTTTTATATGCGCGACTATTTGGTCCAAATACATTAAAGTCAATGGGTGTCCAAAAAATTTATGTGCGACAATCGCAACAATTTTTTCTGGATTCAGTAGATTTTTACTGTTGCAGGAGTTTCGCCGCGAATTTGTCTGGGGATTTATTTGCCATCACTAGAGGGTGTTTTAATAACTCCTGCAAAATGCCTTTTGCTATTATTGTACCATGCTGCAAAATATTTTGGGGCTTTATAAATATGTTTTATTATTGTTATTATTAATAATAATAATAATAATAATAATATGGGAGGACACAAATGCCTGACCTTCTAGTGTCCTTGAAATTTAAAAAAATATTTATCTGAATGAGACTAGATTCTGGGAATGGCAGAATGGAATGGTTAAAACAGTGTCAGTATCCCTTTAAGGAAAAAATGTAAACTTTTTTTTACTTTTCTTTAAGATAATACATGGGTGATTTGTTTTTAATCAAGGCAGGTTCAATCTATTGAGTTTTTGAGATTTTCTAAGTCAGTTTCATTGACAAAATAGAAGTTATGAGTTGCCAGTAAGCATTAGACAATGATATTAGCTGATCCAAAAAGCAATAGTGATATGTGTAAAAGATACCTGTGCTTTTGTTTTCCCATTGCTATACACTTTTTAAAATATTATTTTGTTTAGATGCTAGATCAATCAGTTATGATTTTCTGTTTTCCTGAAAAGAGAGATAAGTTAATAGAATGGGAATCTCTTAAAGCACTCAAAGTGATTTTCTTATGTTCCTGTTACTTTAATCTTATTTAAGGGTAAACTGCAAAAGTTTGGATCTCAATTTGAACTGAAGATTAAAAACTGTAAATTTCTAGCAGTACAGTAAAAATATACTATATGCTTTATATTATCTAAGGCAAGATGAATGCTGCATGCTTATTTTGTTAACAAATATTATTCTACATATACAATCCAAAAAGCGAGCTGAGTAACGGTATTTAAATTGTTTTTATCTTGTTTGCTCTGTGCACAACCCAGTGGCTCTGGTAAATTTAAATGCCTCCTAGGCTTTTAAATTCCTTTAAGACTCTGCTATTGTAACATATTGGCACCTTCTTTCCAAAGGTGAAAGGTCATTGTTATTGACATAATCCTTTGGACACTTCAAAAGATGAAGATTAGTAGCGATGCCTAGAACTAATGCCCCAGAGATTGTTATTTGTCAAAAAGTTTATATTATTGATGGGAGACGAAGAGAAGTGACATTTATCTAATAAAAAGAGCTGACTTACTCATACTGAACAGGAAACTCCTGCTGAGCAGGTCAAAAAGAAACTAAATAAGAAAAAATTTTTTGAAGTGAATCAGAATCTAAAAAAAAAAGTTGTAGGTAAAAAGAAAAAAAAGAAACTAAATACATGAGCATATTCTTAAGAATATGAAACTACTAGTGAAAAATGTTAATACAGTAATGAATAGATTGCAATCATTTCTGTTGAATTTTTATTCTGTATACCATAGAGTACACAAATACCTGTATATGTAATTATTAAGGATTAAAAACTGTTCATTTCCAATCACAGCTGCTACACAAAAACAGAAGCTCAATTCTCTCTGGAAAGAGTATCCTAGAGAAGCAAATATTCCTAATAACTAAAAATTACTCTCTTCATGATGAAGGTTCTGTCCTTTTATAGTATAGTGTCTCCAAAAAGGCCACATTTCTCCTGAATTATTTATTATTTATAGCTTCATTAGCTAGTATGGAGTCTCCCCATTTATGGCCTTTGTTGTTGTCACAAATGTTATTAAGCCTGGAACAATATACTGAAAGGGATATGTTAAATACAATAGGGGTCATTTAAGTAAGAGAACCCAGTGTTGTGCTCTTTCTGAATTGTCACATCTATATTAGGTGCTTAGTGCTCTAGCACTTACACCCTGTAGATAAGGAAATGGCCTCCTAATAAGTTAATGAAAAATAATTTAAATACAGAAACAAATTTAACTCAACTTGTTATTAGCTGATATGCTACTTGGTACAGTTATAACATAATCAGATTACAAAATGTCCTGGTTGAGGCACCAGGAATTTTTTTCTGTGAAAACAAAAACAGCCCCTTGCAACAAATTTTTTGTGGGTTGTATTCATTAGTATTGTTTTAAATTATGTCTCTGCTTTCAGAGGCTCTGACATTAGCGTTTCTAATTTTTGCAGTACTGTTACATGTTAACACCATTCATTATTACTTCTATTTTAGCAAGATGCCCAAATCCTGCTGATTAAAAGCAACCCAACAGCATGATGCTACCACCACGTTACCTACTTAGGTATGTTGGGGTTTTTTAAAACTGCTATTTCAGCTTCTAAAAAGCCTATTTTGCTTCAAATTCTGCTGAGCATAACAGATTATATAATTTAGTAAATGTAAATGCAAAATAAGTGTTTAAATGTTATACATTACTTACTGTTTGGTTACAATACAGCAGAGGTCAAAATATTAATTTGTTACCACAGATCTCAACTATAGAAGATGTTGTGCAATGATACACAGAAAGATAGAAGCTGATGGCAGATAAGAGCTGTCTCTTCTTCTGTTTGATCCCTGGTCTATTTTAATGTTATCCTTTATGTTAATCCCACGCATATTTTAAGCCTCTCCCAGCTATGCTAGAATGTGGTTCCATGGATCCAATAAACAAATGGATCTTAAACAAGTGCTTGGGGAATTCTCTGACAGACTGTCACATAATAGGGAAGAAGCTCCAAAATTAGCTGGGGGTTAACAAGCACAATTAAAAAAAACATACAGGGTATAGTTAAACACCCTTATTTTTGTTTATAAATGGTCCAAAATTAGTCAATTGTCTATCAATTTCTTTTGTTAAAGAATTGCTCCTATAACTGTCCTTACCCGTATGAGTGCATACAGTATTAGCTTGTTCTATTTCACGATTATAGTAAAAAACAAATTGCCTAATGTAATAATTATTTGGGTAAAATTGCTTTTAAATTTCAGAAAACTAAAAGGTGTCATTTACAACCTCTAAGGCTAGCCCTGTAGAATTGCTCCAGGCCTCTGTGCTCTGTTTTTAGTAGCTGTCCTAAAGAATACAACACTGGATGTGTTTAGCAAAGTAGATGCCCCATTCCCTTAATATGCATGCCATTTAGGGAACGATAAATGATACGTTCCACAATGCAGCCAAGGCTGACTTGCACCCCTTGAACCTTGTGCTGGATTTTTTCATCTGGTGTGAGTTGCAGACTGCAGCCAGAGTGAGTGAAGAAGTACTTGCTGAATGAGTACCATGGGTTGTAAATTACCCCATAAAACAATTCATACGAATGGAAGGGGTATCTGGGATTAATCATCAAGAGGCAAATGTAATAAAAGCCCCAAAGAAAAGAGCAATTTGCACAAATTAGAATACAAATTCACATTTTCAGTGTAATATTCTTCCTTAGACTGTTATTGTAATGCAAATTTTAAATGTGCATTGCACATTTTTAAGAAGTGCTTGAAGATGTAGAATTCTTTTGGAGCAAACATAACTTTTCAGGAAGAAGTTGTATTACATACATTGTGCACCAGGGCCGGACTGGGAGAAAAAAGCAGCCCTGGCAAAAGTATCAAAGCAGCCCATGTATTCACCCGCATGCAAAGCATGATATATAATTCCAACCCCAAGGTGAACTAGAACTAGTGTTTATTAATAGGTATTTCAATAGTCCATTACCATATAACCCCAGCAACGTTATACACCCTATGTGCTAGAACTGGCCCTTGCAACAAATAGCTCACCCTAGTTTCTATCACAACTATCAGATGGATAAGTGGCCCTATACTTACAGTATATGCTAAATTTTCCTTTGTGTGCCCCCAGCTAGACCATGCACCCTGGCAGATAAGACTTTAATTACCATGTGTGTCACAGGGCCAAAGTTTGGCACACTTGAAGAGACAAGGCTACCTCATGCAACAGCTCATTTACATTTCTAAAGTGAGTGGTTTATTTACATATTAAAGACATTTTTAGGTGCATGTACATTTTAAAGCAAGCAGCCCATCGGGCATTTGGCTGAACCAACAGATTGCCAGTCCGGGCCTGTTGTGCAATAAAATTCGTAATCCTTCTTCCACTGTTGGAAGTGGCCCCTTAACAGTTTACAGGTTCGCAAAAGGTATATTAAATTCATGCAAAGGAAACTTTGAGTAAAGGTATGCATTTTTGCATTTTCTGTTAATGACTTTCATTACATTAACCCGTTAGGGTTTAGCTCAATGACTTTGTCAGCTGCTGATAAGCCTTAAAGGAGTACAGTTATCATCAGACTAAATCAATTATTGAAGCAGATCTAGTAGTGTGCAATGGTCTGAAATGTAACCAGCAGTTTAGCACACTCTCCTTTTTCATGTATATTAACTCCTTTTCCCTCTGTGGTAAATTCTTTTTTATTCTGGAGATAGAATGCATAGTATGTGTGTTCCTGTAGGACAGCTTTTTTTCAGGTAAGGTTCCCTTTTCAGGTTCAGCATTTGGTTATGGGCTTCCCTTAGCTTAGACAAATACAAGAGTCCTCTGCACTCAACCCATTATCAATATATTTAAGACATTGAGACATTTTGTGCATACTGCTACTGAAAAATGCCTTACCCTTTAAACAAAACAGGGATTGTTTGTCCATATATTGCAATATATTTAAGCTGGGAACGTCAAAGTCATCCCATATCTGGCCAGTCCTATGCTCAATCTTCATCTGATTCATTAAGAATTCTATTGCTTCATTATACATTTTACAAAGGGACTAAGTTTTACCTGCAACTTACTAGCTGCTTTCAAAGTAAAACTCCCAAACTTGGCTGCCCTTTTATTAGACACCAGTGGGATCACCTGACTATAGTTGGGAAGGGTGGGAGCTACAACATGGAGCTGGTCACTGCTCCTGTACAACTATAACAAACAAGGGAAAGTTGTGCTCACCAATAATTTTTAAAACCATTAGGCGGGGTGCAATGAGGCTGTGACCACAAGATACAGCTTATACAGTAATTAGGTCACAGGCCCAAGAAAAAAACTCTTGTTTAAATAAATAATTTAGTCATAGTTCCAACATAAACTATATATTACCCATATCTACATGAATTATAGATTCTAGAATCATCATAACCTTGGATATTATGCTTGTCCAAGAAATCATCCAAGCCATCACAACAACATCTGGCAGCACATTCCACAACCTCACTCTAAAGAATCATCTACATTGCTTCAAATGAAAGTTATTTTCCTCTAGTCTGAAGAGGTTGCCTCTGGAAAAGGTTTCCTGCTATTTGTCTATAAAGTCCTCTAATGTGTAAGTGTATCCATGTCCTCTCACAAGTGTCTTTTTTCCAGAGAAAGCAACTCCAACCTTGACAGTCTACACTAACCTGGGCCCCCTCAGCTACTGAATCGGGTACACCATTTTGGAAACCACTACTGTAAGGAAAACACTTGTTGACAGTTCCTTATCCATTTTAAATGGAGATAAAGAAGGATTTCAGAAGGTATCTGTAGTTATTTGCACCAAATTAAGGGTTAGAGAAGGTAGGATAAAGACAAACAAGGAATGGGTAAGATCATATCTATTAGGCATACAAACTGTTGAAGGAAGGTAGTAGGTAGCTGAAGTAAAGAACAGGCAATGGTTAAATAACTGCAAATAAATAGACCAGCCAATGTTGGTGAAAAACAGACTACACGAACATTCCTACCAGCAGTAATAGTAGGTATTTACACATGAGCACTATGAGGCTGTTTAACAGCTGCATTATACATAAGAGCTGTTCTCAAAATGAGAGCCTAACAGTTTCTAGTATGTCCTTGTACAGGTATAGGATCTGTTATCCAGAAAGCTCCATTTTATCTAAATAAGCCAAATTTTAAAAAAATCTCCCTTTTCTCTGCAATATTAAAACATCACCTTGTAAACAAAGATATAAGTAATCATTGGAAGCAAAACCAGCCTATTGAGTTTATTTAATGTTTACAGGATTTTCTAGTAGACTTAAGGTATGGAGATCCAAATTACAGATAGATCCGTTATCCCCACACACCTCATCCCTGCTTCAGGTTTTATCATGGGGTCACTACCCACTACCACTTGTTGGGACTGAGGATGGCTGTACAGTTTAATCAATAAAAAGCCATTCATACTACCCTAAAATTAGCGAGTGTTAATAACATCCACATCGTTCAAGGCCCTTTTAAAAGTTGTTAATTTTTGAATCTCTACCTTCAATAGAAACATCCAGAGTACTTCTATGCAAGACCCAACCTTATTTGCCAAAGGGTGAAAACAGAATTTAGTTTCACAGTTTAATAAATATACCTATATAAATTGTATATACAGTAGGTAAATCGAGATCTGTATAATTTTCGTCGGTTGTAAATTTGATACAGAGTTAAAATAAATAAAATAAATATGCTGAAAAACACTTTCCCCCTCCATAATTACAAGCGTGTCATTCATCATAAGTACAATACTTGAAATTCAGTTACAGTAAAACAGAGATGCATCTGCATGTGGATTACTTGATCTAAGGTTAAGGGATGTTTTACAGGACATGGCAAGGGCAAACACAGGTTCTCTAAGTAGAAAGCCAGAGAAGCAAAAAGCCCAAAACAATGGTCACGCATGGTGTTGATTCTATATACATTTCAAACAGTCAATTCATTGTGTCTAAGAAGATGCTAATGGCTGTACAGAAACAGGCATGAATACTGGGGCACAAGAAATACATCTGTTGTTTAGTTAGACAACAAAATAGATGTGCTGTTAATGTAAATCATAAGATGAATTAGGAGCAATGGCTGAAAAAAAATACTGCTGTAAAAACATAAATCTGTTCTCATTAAAGAAGCTTGACTTGAGTGATTAATGAAAATGCTCAATATGCTTTTGTCTTGAAGTTTACGTTTCCAGGACAACAAACAACAATATACTTAGACCCAAATGATCCAAATAAATTCCAACTTTTACTTTTTTTTGTCTGCAAAATATGCAAATGGATTAGCCATTTGTAATGCATAAACCTTTCTTTCCATGGTGAGTTGCACTGCTTCACATATAACTTATGCACTTTTTTTTAAAGTTAAATCTAATAATGATACTTATTTGGAGTGGGGAGTCGGGTGAGAATGGGAATTTAATATGTGGTTAAAAGAAAAAGTCCACGTTATTGCTTAACATATCAATAATATAAAACATATCTTCACTTTAATTGAAACTTAATTTTCTTTAATCCTTGCCAGAAAAAAGTGGGAATAGAGTTACAGATTGTAAGCGCCTATTTTTTTATCGACATAAACCTGTTTAGAAGCTAAGCCCTACTTTCATTAAAAATTATTAGCCTCGTAACTTTTTTCTTTTTTTTAGTTTCCATCTGGAGCCAGTATTATAGTAAAGGTTGGGATACAAGAAGTTTTTAAACCTTGCAAACATTCTATTTTTTGTATGTTGCCAAATAGTCATATCCTTGCGAGATGCATTCACAGAAACTATATAAGTAATGGTTCCATCATTAAAAAAATTAAGAACAAAGAGCAGATGGTACAAGACATTCAGAAAATGTTCATTTAAACGATGCAACTGCTTTTTTTCCCCTTCCAAAGATTTTTTGCAACCCAAATTTATAATAGATCACATCTCTCCAATTTAAAAGTAACACTGCTCTGTATAAGAAGGCAGCACAGATGTTCTTCAAACCCCATGAAGCATTTAAGCAAATTGCGAACCAAGGATATGAAACAAAGATACAATGGGTTATGAGAATTGAAATTTAAATGTTTCTGTTGAATATATCTCAGCATGCTTGTTGGTTTTGATTTTATTTCTCTTTTTTTTCCACAAGAATGGAAGCCTTTTGGTTCCCTTTCCCGAGGCTATCCCTTCCAGTTGATTTCACATTTTCTAATGCTAATTGTGGGTGTATGGGTTTTAGTTACTCCACTGTCAGCTGGTCAGTATGTCAGAGGCATATATTTAATGGAATTTGACAGCTGATAGAAGTGATCTCACTCTGAGAGGATTTGATATGTGGGCTGCATGTGCAACTTTCAATTTGCCATATTAATGGCCATTATTATTATTAAAACTCTCACAGTCAAAAAAGTATTCTCCTGGCCACACCTACATATATAAAAGAAATGACTTATGGGTGAGTTAACCTTTTTTCCTGTGCCTGCTGCATTTTAGGTAGCCTGTTAAAACAGATTAGGTCTTAAACTGTTCTACAAATGCTAAGAGGAAAAAAAATCTCTTCATCTCTAAAACCTAATACAATAGTGCACAGAAAGAAGTGATACTTGCGTTTAATCTTAAAACCATTTGTACAAAGATGTTAAGAAATTTAACATAACAGAATATACTTAACATAAACTCAGACAAGCATAACATAAATCCAGTGTATAATGAATTTTACTATATTTACTTTTGCACCTCATTCATAATCAATTTAAATGATACAATTTTCTATAGTTAATTGAAAATAAAAGTGAAAAATACCACATCTCAATGTAACGCCCTCATGGCGACCCCCCTGGTGCCGAGGTTGTACATTCTTACCATCTTCAGGTCCTGAGTCCCCTTTGCAAGGTGAAAGGGTACTGGGAATTTCCTCTCTTGGCAGTGCCTCGACCTAATGGGATCCGGGAATACACCTCCGGGTGACCCCATTATAAAAACATTCAAACACACAAATTTCAGTGTAACAAAAATAACTTTATGTAAGTTGTAAAGGCAAAGTAAAATAATGTATGCATTCACATAGCATGACCCACTACCCTGGGGAACCTGTGACAGTCCCATCCTGGCACTACTCCTTTGGCAGACAAAGAGTCTCAGTCCCTTTTCCCCAAAGATCACCATTGTCCCCAGGTAGCGCTACCTGTCCAAATACCTTTCTCAACTCGCCTCATGGCAGCAGTGCCCCTGCCTAGGGTTTTCCAGATAAAACCCAATAGAATTGGTTTGCCTCAAATAAGGATTCATTATATTTTAGCTGGGATATAGTACAAGGTACTGGTTTATTATTACAAAGAAACAAAATGCTTTATCCTGTATTTCTCCTCCTTTCACTCTCATGCTTCATAAAACATTTTGCACCACCTCCCCCATCAAGTCACAATGCTATACAAATCTCAGCCTCTCTACTTTCCTCTCCTTCCCTCTCCACACATGAAGTTTATAAAGTACTCTGTTTAGCTGTTCTAGGAAACTCCTCTTTTTTATACAAACTAAGAACTTACAAATCCCGCTCTCACTTAGTCTATCTTTCCTTTCTATTGCTGGCAGTCGGGGACATTTCCCCAAACCCTGGCCCTTACCCCATCCCAGTTATACCACGGCCACAAGCTCCACAAGCAAATTCCAACAGTACAGAACTCTTATTCCTATACCCAAAAACCCAGTTAATCTTTCCTGTGCTCTCTGGAATGCCAGATCTGTTTGCAACAAACTCACTGCTATACACGACCATTTCATTGCAAAATACTTTAATCTACTCGCATTTACTGAAACCTGGCTTTCTCCTACCGACACTGCCTCACCTGCTGCCTTTTCCTATGGGGGCCTACACCTTGCTCATACTCCCAGGCATTGTAACAGATAGGGTAGGTTTTGCTTCTCTCTCCCCGCTGTACTTTTAAAGTTTTCCCATCTGTTCCTTCCCTATCATTCTCCTCATTTGAGGCTCACTGCATTAGGCTCTTTTCTCCTGTTTCACTCTGCATTGCTGTCATATATCGACCACCAGGACCAACTGTACAATTTCTGGACAACTTTGCTGCATGGCTTCCTTACTTTCTTTCATCTAACATCCCATCCATCATATAAGGTGACTTTAATATTCCCGTTAACAACATTAACAACCCTTCTGTCTCTCAACTTCTATCACTAACCTCCTCCCTAGGCTTATCTTTGTGCTCAGACTCCCCCTCTCACTCCAATGGTAATGCTCTGGATCTCATATTTACCAGACTCTGTTCAACCACCAATTTTACTAACTCACCATTTCCCTTCTCTGATCAAAAACTAATACTGCTTGATCTCTCAGCTGCATTTGACACTGTAGATCACCCTCTCCTCCTCCAGTCCCTCCATTCGCTTGGCCTTCCTGAAACAGCCCTGTCCTGGTTCTCTTCTTACATCACCAATCATTCCTTCAGTGTCTCCTACAACGGAGTAGCATCTTCTCCCCTACCTCTTTCTGTTGGGGTTCCTCAAGTCTCTGTCCTGGGACCCTTACTATTCTCCCTGTATACTTCCTCCCTCAGCAAATTAATCAACTCGTATGGTTTCCACTACCACCTTTATGGTGACGATACTCAGATCTAACTCTCATCACCTGATCTTATTCCAGAACTCCTAACTAGCGTCTCCTCCTGCCTGTCTGCTATCTCTACCTGGATGTCGCAACGCTACCTTAAACTAAACCTCTCTAGAACTGAAATGGTTCTCTTTCCTCCAACTAACAGCAGTAACATCCCAGAAATATCCATCATAGCTTACAAATCCACTATCCCAGGCCCAGTGCCTTGGGGTTATCCTAGATTCTGCCCTGTCATTCGCTCCTCATATCCAATCACTTATTAAATAATGTCACTTCCACCTAAGGAACATATCCAAAATACGATCATTTATCACCCAAGATGCTGCCAAAATTCTTATTCACTCTCTCGTCATATCACGTCTAGACTACTGTAACTCTCTTTTAATTGGCCTTCCCTTCCAGAGACAGTCATGTCCATAATGAACACTGCTGCGAGGCTCATACACCTCAGCAACCGCTCCTCCTCTGCTACACCATTCTGTCAATCCCTGCCCTGGCTTCCACTTCCTCTCAGAATTAAATTCAAATTAATGACCCTGACATTCAAAGCTCTTCATAACTCGGCCCCACCCTACATCTCTGAAGTCATCTCTATATACTCACCCAACCGCTTACTACGCTCCTCTACTGACCTGCTACTCAACTCTTCTCTCATTACCTCCTCACATGCTGGCATTCAAGACTTTGCACGGTCTGTCCGACTTTCTCCCAACCTTTCTGCTTTCAAGAAATCTCTTAAAACGCACTTCTTTCGAGAAGCCTACCCTCACTCTGCTTAACTACCAAACGCAACACCACATACAGTACCACATCTCACCCACTTAATTCGATCTTGCCCACTCCCACACCTTGTGTATTACTCCCGTCCCTTTAGAGTGTAATCTGCTTAGGGCCTTCCTTACCTTTTGTACCGGTATTGATTGTGATGTATGTAACTCCATATGTTCTATGTATATAATTTCATGTGATTTAGTTGTATAATCACATTTACTTTACAGCGCTACACAATATGTTAGCACAATATAAATACATGTTAATAATAAAATAAAAATAATAATAATAATAAAATATGAAATAAGAATTATTTGATTAAAATGAAGTCTATGGGAGACAGCCTTCCTTTAAATTGGAGCTTTCTAGATAATGAGTTTTCAGATAATGGATCCCATACCTGTATGATGTATTAACACTAGTTTGTCCGCATGTATAACAGGTAGAAAAAAAGATGGCATGGTGAGTATGAATTAATTATTTGTACCTGAATTTGTTTCCAAAAGAGGCATTGTGAAGGAGCACTCTGCACTTTGATAAGTTAAGACAGAACGTTATCTAAAATTTTAAAAAAGGCCCATTAGGACGAATAGCATTCTGTGTGCCATTCTAAATTATTTCTGTTACAGGCACTGTTTTATTTCCGGGTAAATAAATCCAAACTTTATGCTGTCAAATTTGCCTCATCTGACCAGTACCAGTCCACTGTACATGAAACAGCAAATGCTTCCCTTCACCTTAGTGTATACTGGGTTTTGAAAAAAAATCCATAAATACTCTATTCCAATCTTTGTATACAGGTGGAGTTCTGAACAAAAAAAAATCTGATCTGAAAAAAAATCGAAATATCACGAAAACCTAAAAAAAAATTAGTTTTTCAAACAATTCGTAGTGAATTAGTCTAAAAATGGTCCAATAGTATCAGCACTCGCCCATTAACTTCTATAGCACCTCAACATCTTTTACTAGGAAAGGTTTGGCATGAAAGGCTTTCATGGTTTTTTCACTTGATAAATCTCTGGGGGGTTTTTAGAGTTTTTTTTTAGAAAAAAGAAAACCACAAGTTTTTTTGCAATTCATGGAAACAACGAAATTTGTTTGTTAGTAAATGGGCCCCTTAGTATTTATTTAAACTATTTATTCCCAAAACTATTTTAGGACCCTTTTAAATTTCAGATTGTATCATAATGATAAGGAGTTCATTAGGTAATTAGATCCCATTACATTATCCTGAACATTGAATAAGTTCAATCTGGAGGCTGCGCATAGTGTATTTTGATAAATGCTTTATATATTTCATTTAACAATAAGAATTAACCAATTAATAACAATGAAGACTTTGCTAGCAATTTTCTGAGATGTAAATATATGCAGATAAATCGTTATCACAATGATCAAAAAACCTGCAAACACGTTCCATTTTGCTCATGGCAACATGGCTGTCACCTTTTGTAAACAGAAAATCACACCCGTATGTTTGTCTCCTTAAAATGGGATTTGAATTTCATTTGAACATATCAAAGTCTTTTAGGCACTGAGAATAGTTTTAACCCTCTCAGCATGTACAAGACATCAAACGATTTTATGAAAATGGACTTTATAACTAGCTAAAGAAAATCTATGCAAGTCATAAGAGAATAAACACTGGTGTTTGACCATAAATTGATTTCCTTTCACAGGTCATGTTTCATATGCCTCTAAATATAATTGTTATGGAGGGTTACAAAGTACTGAAATGTTTTCTTTTTGTTTACAGCGTATGTAATTATGTTTTTATCCAGTTACCTTTTGCTCATGGCCTGGGGGGACTATAATCTCTCCCTCTTCCCTCAATCCTCAATCCTAAAATGGTTTAAACCTGTCATTTTTATCTTGGACTCCATCCATTCATTCATACACACAATGTATGATTCATATGTATTACATAGTATGCATCCAGTGATAAATATTTTAAGAATGTTTAGCAATATGTGTGTGTGTATACAGAAATAAATATGTATATATATGTATATACATATCTATTTATGAAAAGGGGTTTCAGTAATAAAGATGACAAAATGAATTAGTTCTCATATGGAGTATGGAAAACAACAGTGTCAGTGAACTGCACAACAATTTTCACCTAGGCTTGGTTCAAACTATTCATCATAATATACATATTATACTATATTACAGGTATGGGACCTGTTATCCAGAATGCTCAGAACCTGGGGATTTCCGGATAATGGATCTTTCCATAATTTGGATCTTCATACCTTAAATCCATTAGAAAATCATGTAAACATTAAATGAACCCAATAGGCTGGTTTTGCTTCCAATAAGGATTAATTCTATCTTAGTTGGGGAAGTACAAGGTACTGTTTTATTTTTACAGAGAAAAAGGTAATTATAAAAAAATTTGGATTATTTGGATAAAATAGAGTCCATGGGACACAGCCTTTCCGTAATCCGGAGCATTCCGGATAACAGGTTTCCGGATAACGGATCCCATACCCATTTATTCATTTGTAAATAGTAGGCAAAGTGCAAGTGGATCAATATGGGTGTTTATGTTGTTCATGCACTGTTCAGTCGTAAAAGAAACAAGGTATAAAATATAGATGAATATGACTTGATTCGACTTATGCGATACAGGATTGACATTAAATGCTACAGTGGCATGGTGCAAATGCTTTCATAATTGCCTTTTATATATATTTATATATATCTATATACTGTATATATATATATATACAGTATATAGTGAATAAAGTACCCCCTTTTGTAAAATATAAGGATATTATAAGTTACCGAGGAGTTTCATGACCATATAAAAACACGAGGCCGAAGGCAGAGTGTTTTTATACAGGTCATGGAACTCCGAGGTAACTTCTAATATCCTCATATTTTGCAACTGGGGGTACTTTATTTATTATAATACAGTGAGTCATGTGACTAAAATGACATCAGAACTCACCGTTTATAACTGATGACATCAGAACTCACCGTTTATAAGGATATAATTTACAGGATATTCATGGCTTTTGTGTATTATATATATATATAAATATATATATATATATATATAAATATAGTCCTGTGTGTGCGGACTCTTTTGTTACTTTATTACCATTGGTTTTGCAGTTCCAGCACCTAGGCATCCATTTTGTGATCTGGGTGCACCGACTAAGAGTTGCTTTATATATATATATATATATATATATATATATATATATATATATATATATATATATATATATATATATGTGTAATCTAAAGGTGCACACCGTTTCCAAATGAGAATACCTGGGTGCCTGCCAGTTTGGAGTAAATGCAAAAGTAGGAAATAGCGACACTCACAGGTTTTTTAAAGTTGCAAAAAACAAAAAAGATGTTTATTGTGGCTCAACGTTTCGATCCCCCACAGGGATCTTCGTCAGGAGTGTACAAACAAACATTCAGACAACCCATAATGCCCCTGAATTTAAACCCACGTCCCATAAAATGGCGCCAAGACCTGTTGCTAGACAACCGTGGTAGCTGTCAGTCAGCTAATGCATGTAAAGGACAAACTCGTGAAGTGTATAGAAAGGAGAGGGGAGGAGGACAACCAGTGCGCAAAGGTGCGTGTGAAGAATAAAATGCTTAAAAGCAGGTGAGTATCTAATCAGAATACACTATCGCTGTGCCAGAAAAAACCACGCTCCTGTGTCTGCATGTCCTCAGCCAATCATAGGCTTTACAGGTACTTCACAGCCAATACGGGCCCAGTCCCATTCACAGCAATTGTTTGGCTTCCAATCGCATCGGCTAGTAGTGGTGGGTGTGCGCACTAGCGCAGTGAGCCTCTGTATAGCCACCCGTTGCCTAGGACCCGTCATCTGGCAACCCGAGTCAATTTAATTGAAAAGGCGGCCACAGGTAACGCAGCTCCCTGCGTCTCCTGAACCGCCGTTATATGTAGGAGCAGGCTGCCTGGATACGATCACAGCGCGTAGGAGAAATTAACCGCCTACTGCTGGAGGCAACCAGTACAAGTCATTAAACGCATCAGGGTAGACTCGGTCGCATCTGGGTAAATATGGGAGCGCCCACCTCATGGGCTCAGCTCCTGGCAGGCGGGTATACTTTGGTTCGTGCCCACATACTAGACATATTAAAGTAAAAACGTACATAACGCCGGATATCAGATTAGGCAAGCACGGTGGTCACTGGCATGTTCAGCAGATAGCAGCAAAAGATAAATAAAAACAACAGAGAAAGAGCAGAGGGGAGTAGGAGGAGAGATACAAGAGAACACATTAGTATATTGATAATAATATAGCAATTTAAGTAAGCTGAAGTTCGTGGGACAGATTGCAACAGTGTAGTCTCTGTCATATACCTAAATAGGCAATTATGTAATAAATGTTCATAAGAAGCATCCAAGTGGAAGTGTCTCATTAAGTCCTCGTGGGTAACAGTGTCCAGCCGGTATATCCATTTCGATTCTTTCCTCAGGAGGGCCAGGTCACGGTCACCTCCTCTCGAGAGGGGGGGTTGATGGTCAATAGCCATACAGCGGAATGTGGGTAGCCCATGTCCCATTTGTAGAAAGTGTCGGGCGACTGGTTGTTTGGCTGTTTTTTCTTTTAACGCTTTGCTGATTGCAGATCTATGATTGGCAATCCGTTCTTTTAGCTGGGTTGTCGTTTTTCCCACATAATACAATCCACATGGGCATGTAATAATATAAACAATAAAGGTTGAGGTACAGGTAAGTCTGTATTGGATCTTGAAACGTTTGCCTGTATGAGGGTGGGGAAAGTCCTTGCCAGTCAACAGTGAACGACATGTAGTACAGTCCGGACAGCGGTAGCACCCTAGCTTCCTGTGTTCACTAAGCCAGTTTGTGTCCTTCAGGATTTTACTACTAAAGTCAGTTTGCACCAGAATATCCCTGAGATTCTGATTTCTCCCATGGCCAAACATGGGACATGGGGACTGATGTAGCGATAAGGTAGTGTCCATGGAAATAATTGGCCAATTCTTTTTTACACTTTGTCTAAGTTTCCTGGAGATGTGAGAATGTTTGGTAGTGAAAATCAATTGGTTTTGAGTATGTTCAGACTTTTGTCTATTCTTTAGAAGGTCAGCCTGGGAATGCACCGTTGCCCTTTGGAGCTGTTGTTCCAGCAGTTCCTTACAGTAGCCCCTGGCTAAAAATCTATTGAAGGCTTCCCTAAGTTGAATTTCTGCTGTTCCTGAGTCACTGTTGTTGCGTATTATCCGAAGAAATTGCAAGTAAGGAATTGCCCTGATGGTTGTAGGAGGGTGGTCACTATCAGCATGTAGGATGGTATTGCGGTCTGTTGGTTTTCTATATAGTTTCGTACCTAGGCCATCAGCTGTTCTGAAGATAAATAAGTTCAGTGTGAGGCGAATGGGATTATCCAAACTATTCAGTGTGTCAAAAAATGTAGTAAGTGATATGGCATCTCCTCCCCAGATCAGCAGCAGATCGTCTATATAGCGAAGGTAGGCTATGAGTTTGTTTCCAGCTCTTCCCAAGATGTTTTCGTGCTCATATTGCAGCATATAGAGATTGGCATATGAGGGTGCCAGGGCACTGCCCATAGCCGTGCCTGACACCTGTAGGTAGAACGTACTTTCAAACTTGAAGTAATTGTGCGTGAGGGTTAGTTCTAATAGTTCTATGAGAAATTCTGTTGGTACATTCTCGTTCAATCTTGTTTCCAGTGCCTTTCTGCATGCAGTGATGCCTTGATCGTGAGGAATCACAGTATATAAACTTTTAACGTCCATGGTTGCAAGGAGAAATACCTTGGGTAAATTTTCTAGTTGTTGTAGCGTTTGTATAACATGGGTGGCATCACGGGTGAATGAAGGCATGGTAGCAACAAGCGGTTGTAGGAACGAGTCAATGTAGGTGGCTACTGGCTGGAATAGCGAACCCACTGCCGAGATTATTGGTCGTCCAGGTGGTGCAGTCTGGGATTTATGAATTTTGGGTAGTGTATAAATAATTGGAGTTCTCGGGAAATCTGAGGTCATGTATAGTAGAGTGTTCTGATCAATCCATCCAGCTGCTAGGGCAGTGTGAAGTATGTTATCTAGTTCTCTCTTAAACATTGTGGTTGGGTCACCGGGCAAGGTTCTGTATGTGCAGAGGTCTGAAAGTTGATGAAGTAATTCTTCTTTATAATACTCATAGCTGAGAAGTACAATCCCCCCACCCTTATCTGCGGGGCGAATCACCAAGCTGTCGTCCTGTCGCAGAGTTTTAATTGCATTTCTTTCTTCAGGGGAGAGGTTATGGTGGGGTTTACTATGATGTATAAGCTGTTCCATCTCCTTCGATACAATTTTGCCAAAGGTGCGGACTGCTGCTGGTGTGTTAGGAGGGTCAAAGTTGCTGATGGGTCTGAAGCGTGGGACTATTGATTTAGGTGTGTCCCTAAAATGTTCCTGAAGTTTAAGTTTCCTCTGGAATCTGTTAATATCACTCAATATTTCAATAGGATCTAGTTTGGAGCTTGGAATGAATGACAGGCCCCTATTAAGAACAGCTATTTCGCCAGGGGTAAGGATATGCTGGCTCAGGTTAAAAATTACATCCGTCGGCCCCTCGGTGGTTTTGTCCCTAGGTTTATGCCTCCCCCTCCTGGTGTGGTTTCTTTGTCTTTTCCTCTGTCTTGTCGTGATCTTGTTTTCACCCCTAAAAAATTGTCCTGTGCCGTTTGTGTGGGGGGGCTGTCAGAGTCAGTAGACTGGTCTGAACTGTCGACAGTGTATAGAGTCCTTGGTTTGTGTCTGCGTCTAATCTGAGTGAAGCGGTCGGATTTGGCAAAATTGTATCGAAGGAGATGGAACAGCTTATACATCATAGTAAACCCCACCATAACCTCTCCCCTGAAGAAAGAAATGCAATTAAAACTCTGCGACAGGACGACAGCTTGGTGATTCGCCCCGCAGATAAGGGTGGGGGGATTGTACTTCTCAGCTATGAGTATTATAAAGAAGAATTACTTCATCAACTTTCAGACCTCTCCACATACAGAACCTTGCCCGGTGACCCAACCACAATGTTTAAGAGAGAACTAGATAACATACTTCACACTGCCCTAGCAGCTGGATGGATTGATCAGAACACTCTACTATACATGACCTCAGATTTCCCGAGAACTCCAATTATTTATACACTACCCAAAATTCATAAATCCCAGACTGCACCACCTGGACGACCAATAATCTCGGCAGTGGGTTCGCTATTCCAGCCAGTAGCCACCTACATTGACTCGTTCCTACAACCGCTTGTTGCTACCATGCCTTCATTCACCCGTGATGCCACCCATGTTATACAAACGCTACAACAACTAGAAAATTTACCCAAGGTATTTCTCCTTGCAACCATGGACGTTAAAAGTTTATATACTGTGATTCCTCACGATCAAGGCATCACTGCATGCAGAAAGGCACTGGAAACAAGATTGAACAAGAATGTACCAACAGAATTTCTCATAGAACTATTAGAACTAACCCTCACGCACAATTACTTCAAGTTTGAAAGTACGTTCTACCTACAGGTGTCAGGCACGGCTATGGGCAGTGCCCTGGCACCCTCATATGCCAATCTCTATATGCTGCAATATGAGCACGAAAACATCTTGGGAAGAGCTGGAAACAAACTCATAGCCTACCTTCGCTATATAGACGATCTGCTGCTGATCTGGGGAGGAGATGCCATATCACTTACTACATTTTTTGACACACTGAATAGTTTGGATAATCCCATTCGCCTCACACTGAACTTCAGTGACCAGGGTATTGAATTCCTGGACTTATTTATCTTCAGAACAGCTGATGGCCTAGGTACGAAACTATATAGAAAACCAACAGACCGCAATACCATCCTACATGCTGATAGTGACCACCCTCCTACAACCATCAGGGCAATTCCTTACTCGCAATTTCTTTGGATAATACGCAACAACAGTGACTCAGGAACAGCAGAAATTCAACTTAGGGAAGCCTTCAATAGATTTTTAGCCAGGGGCTACTGTAAGGAACTGCTGGAACAACAGCTCCAAAGGGCAACGGTGCATTCCCAGGCTGACCTTCTAAAGAATAGACAAAAGTCTGAACATACTCAAAACCAATTGATTTTCACTACCAAACATTCTCACATCTCCAGGAAACTTAGACAAAGTGTAAAAAAGAATTGGCCAATTATTTCCATGGACACTACCTTATCGCTACATCAGTCCCCATGTCCCATGTTTGGCCATGGGAGAAATCAGAATCTCAGGGATATTCTGGTGCAAACTGACTTTAGTAGTAAAATCCTGAAGGACACAAACTGGCTTAGTGAACACAGGAAGCTAGGGTGCTACCGCTGTCCGGACTGTACTACATGTCGTTCACTGTTGACTGGCAAGGACTTTCCCCACCCTCATACAGGCAAACGTTTCAAGATCCAATACAGACTTACCTGTACCTCAACCTTTATTGTTTATATTATTACATGCCCATGTGGATTGTATTATGTGGGAAAAACGACAACCCAGCTAAAAGAACGGATTGCCAATCATAGATCTGCAATCAGCAAAGCGTTAAAAGAAAAAACAGCCAAACAACCAGTCGCCCGACACTTTCTACAAATGGGACATGGGCTACCCACATTCTGCTGTATGGCTATTGACCATCAACCCCCCCTCTCGAGAGGAGGTGACTGTGACCTGGCCCTCCTGAGGAAAGAATCGAAATGGATATACCGGCTGGACACTGTTACCCCACGAGGACTTAATGAGACACTTCCACTTGGATGCTTCTTATGAACATTTATTACATAATTGCCTATTTAGGTATATGACAGAGACTACACTGTTGCAACCTGTCCCACGAACTTCAGCTTACTTAAATTGCTATATTATTATCAATATACTAATGTGTTCTCTTGTATCTCTCCTCCTACTCCCCTCTGCTCTTTCTCTGTTGTTTTTATTTATCTTTTGCTGCTATCTGCTGAACATGCCAGTGACCACCGTGCTTGCCTAATCTGATATCCGGCGTTATGTACGTTTTTACTTTAATATGTCTAGTATGTGGGCACGAACCAAAGTATACCCGCCTGCCAGGAGCTGAGCCCATGAGGTGGGCGCTCCCATATTTACCCAGATGCGACCGAGTCTACCCTGATGCGTTTAATGACTTGTACTGGTTGCCTCCAGCAGTAGGCGGTTAATTTCTCCTACGCGCTGTGATCGTATCCAGGCAGCCTGCTCCTACATATAACGGCGGTTCAGGAGACGCAGGGAGCTGCGTTACCTGTGGCCGCCTTTTCAATTAAATTGACTCGGGTTGCCAGATGACGGGTCCTAGGCAACGGGTGGCTATACAGAGGCTCACTGCGCTAGTGCGCACACCCACCACTACTAGCCGATGCGATTGGAAGCCAAACAATGGCTGTGAATGGGACTGGGCCCGTATTGGCTGTGAAGTACCTGTAAAGCCTATGATTGGCTGAGGACATGCAGACACAGGAGCGTGGTTTTTTCTGGCACAGCGATAGTGTATTCTGATTAGATACTCACCTGCTTTTAAGCATTTTATTCTTCACACGCACCTTTGCGCACTGGTTGTCCTCCTCCCCTCTCCTTTCTATACACTTCACGAGTTTGTCCTTTACATGCATTAGCTGACTGACAGCTACCACGGTTGCCTAGCAACAGGTCTTGGCGCCATTTTATGGGACGTGGGTTTAAATTCAGGGGCATTATGGGTTGTCTGAATGTTTGTTTGTACACTCCTGACGAAGATCCCTGTGGGGGATCGAAACGTTGAGCCACAATAAACATCTTTTTGTTTTTTGCAACTTTAAAAAACCTGTGAGTGTCGCTATTTCCTACTTTTGTATATATATATATATATATATATATATATATATATATATATATATATATATATATAGATATAGATATATAGATATAGATATATACATATATATATATATATATATATATATATATATATATATATATATATATACCTGTATACATACACACACACATACATTCATATATATATATATATATATATATATATATATATAGATATATATAGATATATGTAATACTTTCTTGGGCTATCCTTCCAATTAGGAGTTAAGTGTGACCAGCTAGGTAGTGAACATGGGTTACACTGCGAATCTACACCCAGGGCAGAGCCTTCGCCAAATGGAAGCTTTCCTTTTAAAATGTAGTAGAACTACAACTCACAGGCAATAAGTGTAAAACTAGAATAAATGACGCCAGGAGGTTCTTAGATAGTAAAACAGGTGCACAGATTTATTATGCCAGAGGCAAATGACCACCGGTTTACTTACAAAATGTGTAGGACACAGCAGATAGAATCACTTTGGACATAGCAAGGATCACAGTCAGACAGAAGCGACTCCCAAAGGATAATGCAGATAGGTGTACATCAATTCCCAGTTAACCGACGTTGCCAGTGAGGGGATCGGGATCAATCAGGTAGGGTACAGGTAGTCCTTTGCTAACCTAGATGCATATCAACCGAGTTCCCTGCTCTAAAGGCAAACAGGCCTTGTGGGAAAGCTACTTCCTCCTACAATCCTCGTTGGAGCGACAACTGCTCTTTCTGCTACACCTCTCTGTCTTACTGTCCTAGAGAGTCTATAACAAGATCTTACTATATCATCTGTTGCTCGTTCACGGGATTACCTGGTCCCTGACTTAGCACCAAAGGTATAGTACACGGTTTTACACTGATTAGTGCTTACGCCTTCCTTCCCGTGGTGGTTCCCCGGATGCTCCGTCTCTGGCACCCTGTAAGTATCCAATAATTCATGTAGTATGGGAATCACTCACGACAGCAGAATAACTGCAAATATGCTATTTATTATGTCACCACACGACATGTTTCGGGCCTATTGGCCCTTTTTCAAGTGTGTACAAACTGATTTGAAATGAACATACTTATACACCATATGTGATGTTGTCCCGCCCACCAATTAGCAAACCCCCAGGTACTTAACCCATAGGTGCTTTATCAAGACATTCTTTAGAAAAAGTTTTTATCTAGTACATCCATGTGTCGCGATTCAGTGTCCATGTGTGAAACTTGTCCATCTCCATATATAAGACATCGTGTCTAAACACCATAAAAAAATAGTATCAAAAATAGATTTCTTACAATAAAATGTTAAAACAACAGTTATATACATAAGTTTTCTCAGTATAAACTAGGAACTGCTCTTTTTATGAGCCTACCTATGAAACTTGAAAAAGCGTAGTCCGCCCACATATTATGTTTCGCATTTAATTCATTTTTTGGTTAGACTTTTTTTATCTTACCCTTAGTTGGCTTCTATAGAATGATTATTATGATAGTATTTTACCCTAGACTGGGTTATCTTCAATATCTGTGGAAGAAAATAGGTACATTATTATCCTAAAAATGGTGCGATACTCCAATGGTCGTTCATGCCTATTGGGGCCATTGTATTCATTTTTTTGATCCAATATGCCTCTTTTTGAGCCAGTATTTTTCTCATATCACCTCCCCTATTTGGCATTCTTACCTGTTCCAGAACCAACCATTTCAGTTGGCTAACGTTATGCCCTTCCATATGGAAGTGTCTGGAAACAGATGTGTCTGAGGCTGTTCCAATTTTAAAGTTTCTAATGTTGCCCCTATGTTCTTTGATTCGATCTTTGATTGCTCGTATGGTTTGGCCGATATATGCTAATCCACAGGGGCATTTTAGACAGTACACCACAAATTTGGATTCACAAGTGGCATAGTGTCTCAGTTTGATCTGTATACCCTTGGTTGGGTGGCTTGTTGTGCTTCCTTTTACAATAGAGGCGCAGCATATACAGTTCAAACAGGGAAACGTGCCTTTCTTAGGTTTACCCATAAATCTATGCTCCCTTTTCACCTGGCTATCCGAGGGGCATAGGGTATCTTTAAGTGTACGCCCTCTTGTGTAGCAAAACATAGGCGGTGTATGGAAGAGATGCCCATACTTAGTATCCTGTTGGAGGATTGGCCAATATTTCTTTATAGTGTTTTCTATGGCTTTACTTTGTGTGGTGACATAATAAATAGCATATTTGCAGTTATTCTGCTGTCGTGAGTGATTCCCATACTACATGAATTATTAGCACCAAAGGTGTCAGGTCCCTCTGGGCTAAATGCTTACTGGGGCCTATGGTGATCCTAGGCTCAATGGGGATTCACCTAGCAGCAGCACCAGGAGCCAAAGAGGAAGAGGCCACTCCCTGCACAACACTAAATAGCAGTGTGGCAGGGGAGTGTCATTACACTCTTTGTCCAATAGGTGAAAGTGTTACACTTTACTAGTAGGGCTTGGCCCAATAACAAGGGAAAAGAGAACTACAGTACATACAAAATGTGTGTATATATATATATATATATATATAGCTCCAAAGGTTGCCAGCACTCTCGAAAAAAAGAAATTAATTTGCCTGGGTGCAGAAACAACAAAATATCTCCAAAAACTGTAGAAAGATCTGCACTCATAGGTCTTATCAAGAAAAATAAATAATTTATTAGTTACACAGGTCCTGATGTACACAGGTGTAACTGAGCAACTTCCTTGAAACTGGGGAATATATAAAAATTTTCCATTATTCCACAACATAAATATTTTTAATTAAAGTGTTAGTTCACTTTTAAAGTAAAATTCAAACAATGTAGACAGTTTCATATGAAAATTAGCTATTTGCCTTAATTTTTGTGTGTTTTTTTAAATATTTATGGTTCTTTTTTGCAACTCTCAGTCTTAGAATGTAATTCCTATCTATTTGCTATAACCTATTAAACAGACAGAAGTTAGGAAGTCACAATGAAATAAGAAAGATATAAAATAATAATATAAGAACAATTCTAAAACTCAACCCTCGAGTTTGCATTACAGCAATCTGGCTGCTAGGGTCAATATTAACCTAGCAAACATGCATTCCTCTAATTAGAAGTCTGGAATATAGATAGGAGAGACCTAATTTGTAAAAGTAGCAATTACAATACATTTGTAGCCTTACAGAGCATTTGTTTTTAGATGGGGTCAGTAACCCTTATTTGAAAACTGAAAAGAGTCAGAAGAAGAAGGCAAATAATTCAAAAACTATAAAAAATACATAATGAAGATCTGTTGAAAAGTTGGTCATTCTATAACATACTAAATATCCCTTTAATGTCTGAATCTTTATGACAGGAGAAGATAGGAGAGATTAGCTGCCGTACTGACAGAAAGCTAGGCTACTGCCAAAGCAAACCAGTCCATCCTAGCAAATATGTTTTTTTAATCAATATAAAAGACTTACTATATATGAATACACAAGTTTTAACTTGTGTTTTCATGAAAATAGTGATATTGCCACTTTTGTGTCATTTAAGTCCTTATCTTTCCATCAGAACTTTTTCTTTATTTGCTATTAGTGATGAGTTAATTTTTTTAATGAAGCCAAAAAATTGTTGTGCACAAAAAAAGTTTGGCAAGCAGCATCGCATAACAAAAAACATTTTACGCCCACAGATGAATTTTGCTTCGCTTAAAAATTTGCGAAACTCATTGAAGTCAATGGGCGACAATTTTTTCTCACTAAAAATGCATTAAAGTCAATAGGTGTTTTTTCTTATGGCAACTTTTAGCGACAATTTTGTCTTGGCGACTTTTTTGTCTCTGTGATTTTCAATGTCCAAATGCATTAAAGTCAATGGGCGTTTTTTCTTATGGTGAGTTTTTTGTCTCAGACACAATTTTGTCTTGGAGAAATTTTCTGCATCAAATTTTTGCCACAGTTTGATGAAAAAAATTGCAGGTGGCAAAGTGCGTAATTTTGCCTCGATTGCATGTCGGGCAAATAAATTCGCTCATCACTATTTGCTATGCTATTATTTGTTGTTTTGAACATCTAACTCAATTGAGCAACACACTCATGTAGTCCTTCAGCTAGAGGATTTTCAAACCTACCAATAGATATCTATATGATTTTTGGCCAGATATCCATTGGGTAGGCCCTTAAAGGCCCCCACACAAGGGACCTGGTCTGAAGAAGCTGAGTTGGCAGCTTTTATTGGGTTTCAGTTTTACCAATTATGCCATAAAAGTTACATGACCTTTTTTTGATAGTATATTTGGGTACAGATGAGCATCCCTTTAAAAAATTGATATTCAGTTTCCTACACTTTCTTCCAGATTCTTTCAGATGTTTTTGTCCTTTAGGAAAACACAACACTTGGGGGCATATTTATCAAGGTTTAAATTTCGAATTGAAAAAACTTCAAATTTCGAATTCAAACAGACCAATTGTACGAATTTAAGGAATAGCGCATTCGATCGAATTTGATTTGAAGTTTTTCCCAAAAAAAACTTTTCAAAGTCCACCAATTGACTCCAAATAGGTTCTACGAAGTCCCCCATAGGCTAAAACAGCAATTCGGCAGGTTTTAGATGGAAAATTGTTGAAGTCGAATTTTTAAAGAGACAGTGCATGATAAATTTCGATATTCAAACTTTTTTCAAATTCTAATCAAATTTGGACTATTCCCTAGTCGAAAGTACACAAAAAATAGCTCACAATTAGAATTTTTTTCATTCGAAAATTCACCTCAACCTTTGATAAATTTGACCCTTGCCTTTGATGTGGTAGTCGGACTGAAAGAAAAACTATACCTCTGAACAACGTGGGTCTCTATAAAAAAATATATTGCATAAAACATCTCATATGTAAAACCCTACTTCGTCTTAATAAACCATTTTAATAAAAATCTACTTATGTAGATCCTAGGATTCACGGTGCACACACACAAATCAAACAAACCATACATGTTAGGTCACATGAGCCAATTAACAGACAGAATTCTGTCTTTTACTCATACACGTCTTCCTGTAACAGTTAGAGCTGCATTATTTCTGGTCAGGTGATCTCTGAGGGGGTGGGGCACAGGGAATAAAATAAAATGGGGGCACAAGGGAAAAGATGTAAAAGGGCAATGTTCACTGACTATAATCCAGTTTGGTACGTTTCTTAAATAGGCCACTTTATATGATATAAAATCTGTTGATTTGGGGGCAGATTATCAAGGGTTGAATTTTGAAGTGTAAAATACTTTGAAATTTGACCATCGAATTGAAATACTTCAAAGTATTTCTCACTGAATTTGGCCATAGTACGATCGAAGTAAAATCGATTCAAACTATTTTAGCGTACGATCGAATGATTTTACTTCGGTGTGTGAAGACTTAGAAAAATGGTCTAGAAGGTCCCCATAGGCTAACATTTAAAGTCGAAGTTAATTCAAAGTCGTAGTATCCTATTCGATGGTCGAAGTATCCAATAAATTACTTTGAATTTCGAATTTTTTTACTTTGAAAATTCCCTCAAATTCACTTCGACCCTTGATAAATCTGTCCCTAAGTATTCATTCTGGGAGTATAGTTTTTTTTAACAAGATGTGTATCACTGACGAACACTTTGCAGAGTATAGGAAAATGTTTTATATATATATATATATATATATATATATATATATATATATATATATATATATATATATATATAACAGGGGAAAGTTGTGCTCACCACTAGTTTTTAAAATCATTAGGCGGGGGTGCAATGAGGGTGTGACCACAAAAAACATATAGACAAATACAAAATTCCTCTGCACTCAACCCATTATCAATATATTTAAGACAGCGACATTTTGTGCATACTGCTACTGAAAAATGCCTTACCCTTTAAACAAAACAGGGATTGTTTGTCCATATATTGCAATATATTTAAGCTGGCCAACTACGTCAAAGTCATCCCATATCTGGCCAGTCCTATGCTCAATTTTCATCTGATTCATTAAGAATTCTATGGTTTAATTTTACATTTTATAAAAGGGACGAATACATTTTACCTGCAACTTTCTAGCTGCTTTCAAAGTAAAACTCCCAAACTTGGCTGCCCTCTTAAATATATTGATAATGGGTTGAGTGCAGAGGAATTTTGTATTTTTCTATATGTTTTTTGTGGTCACACCCTCATTGCACCCCCGCCTAATGATTTTAAAAACTAGTGGTGAGCACAACTTTCCCCTGTTTGTTATAGTTATACAGGAGCAGTGACCAGCTCCATGTTGTAGCTCCCACCCCCTCCAACTATAGTCAGGCATTTTTCAGTAGCAGTATGCACAAAATGTCGCTGTCTTAAATATATTGATAATGGGTTGAGTGCAGAGGAATTTTGTATTTGTCTATATGTTTTTTGTGGTCACACCCTCATTGCACCCCCGCCTAATGATTTTAAAAACTAGTGGTGAGCACAACTTTCCCCTGTTTGTTATAGTTATACAGGAGCAGTGACCAGCTCCATGTTGTAGCTCCCACCCCCTCCAACTATAGTCAGGTGATCCCACTGGTGTCTAATAAAAGGGCAGCCAAGTTTGGGAGTTTTACTTTTAAAGCAGCTAGAAAGTTGCAGGTAAAACGTATTCGTCCCTTTTATAAAATGTAAAATTAAACCATAGAATTCTTAATGAATCAGATGAAAATTGAGCATAGGACTGGCCAGATATGGGATGACTTTGACGTAGTTGGCCAGCTTAAATATATTGCAATATATGGACAAACAATCCCTGTTTTGTTTAAAGGGTAAGGCATTTTTCAGTAGCAGTATGCACAAAATGTCGCTGTCTTAAATATATTGATAATGGGTTGAGTGCAGAGGAATTTTGTATTTGTCTATATGTTTTTTGTGGTCACACCCTCATTGCACCCCCGCCTAATGATTTTAAAAACTAGTGGTGAGCACAACTTTCCCCTGTTTGTTATAGTTATACAGGAGCAGTGACCAGCTCCATGTTGTAGCTCCCACCCCCTCCAACTATAGTCAGGTGATCCCACTGGTGTCTAATAAAAGGGCAGCCAAGTTTGGGAGTTTTACTTTGAAAGCAGCTAGAAAGTTGCAGGTAAAACGTATTCGTCCCTTTTATAAAATGTAAAATTAAACCATAGAATTCTTAATGAATCAGATGAAAATTGAGCAAAGGACTGGCCAGATATGGGATGACTTTGACGTAGTTGGCCAGCTTAAATATATTGCAATATATGGACAAACAATCCCTGTTTTGTTTAAAGGGTAAGGCATTTTTCAGTAGCAGTATGCACAAAATGTCGCTGTCTTAAATATATTGATAATGGGTTGAGTGCAGAGGAATTTTGTATTTGTCTATATATATATATATATATATATATATATATATATATATATATATATATAAATATATATAAATTATGCATATTGTCATGTCAATACAGTGGATAAAGTCACTGACACACAGTCCTTGGATCGGCTGAATTGTAGGAAAATGAAATGGAGTCATTTTGTAAAGCATTACCATTATGTTTAAAGAGCAGTATGAAATATACATGGAAACCCTGTTTTGTGACGGAGGCTTGTGGGAAGTGTAACCCAGTTGAGAAATGTTACAGCGTTAACTGCCCTTCTTTTATATATACTATTCCAAGGATATAATGAGTGATTCCAAAGAGTAATAGAATATAAAGCTTTAAAAAGGCAATATCTAATAATAATTTTACTATAATGAGTCACATTTCTTACTAGACAGATGAAGCCATTTTCAGATTAGAATAGAAATAGTACATTGTATCAATCAACAGTATAACAGCTGGAATAACTGGCTCCTTACCAACATAGAACAGTGTTACTAGATGGCATACTTAAAGCATCAGATCCCAAAAGAGTAAAGCAGAGAGTGAAAAAAATCCAATGGAAAACAAGAAATATTTGGCAGGAATGGGATCACAGTTACCACAATGCAATAAAGACATACCATAAAGATAATTACAGTGTTGTCCAATGTAACTAGATTAGTCCAGCATTTTAGAGGGAAAAATGTGTTTGCAGTGATAGTTAAAGTGCAGTTAAAAGGTAACTGAAATTGTAATATGACAAGTAGCCCAAGGATAAACGCTGAGGGCAAAATTGCAATTACACATAGAGAGTGGGAATTTAAAATGAGAACAATATGTTTTTATAATAGTGCGAGGCACATAAGTCATTTTCATTGCAGAATTTGATGAGCAATACTTTCCAGGCTTCTAATTTTAACAATCTTACAATGGGTATTCTCTGCCTTGGAATTGCAAGATTCACAGACAGACAACGTGGTGCCTTTATTTAAGAAGGACGCGCTATTACAACCTATGAATTATACAGTATATGTCCAAAATATATTGCTAATAGTGGGAAACTCTTTGAAGTCTTACTAAGCTACGATGTTTTGACAATACACATTATAGACAGTAAGGGAAGAGAAGAGGGAGGCATTAAGAGTTTTATGAAAGACATCAAGACAAATCTAATTGATTTCTATGCGATATTAAAAAGATCAAAGAAGGGCATTGGTTGCTGACTACATGAATATATGCCAATAGGCAGAGATGATATCTAATGAAAAAGTGCAAACAAAGTTGCATAATGTAATATATTTAAAAAAAAAGACAAAAATTGTTTTATTGGCTTCAATAGTTTTATTGGCTCTGTATGCCTAATAAACAAAGCCTTAAAATGTATACAGTATATTAAGGGTATGTAGATGTAGATTGGGTAAATAAAAAAAAGTGAATTGAATCCAGATTACCTTGCTGTTTAATCGGGCAAATGACAGTTTTTCTAAACAGTTTAGTCCAGTTTGGCATGTGCAAGAATGGGGCCTATTGATGTTAACCTAAAATTCAAATTAATTACAGAATGCCTCATGGTTAGCATCAATCTCAATAAGTTGTGGTTTGTGCAATTGTTTGTCCCCAGCCGCACTGCCTAAAAAGCCCCACTGCATCAAAGCACATTAGAAAATATCCATTCCCCATAGTGCAAAAAAAGTTCTTAAATTTTAGAGAATGCTGAAAAACAAGCAATTTTGAGCTGCTCCTGTATAACCAGCTCCATGTTGTAGCTCCCAACTTTCTCAACTATAGTCAGGTAATCCCACTGGTGTCTAATAAAAGGGCAGCCAAGTTTGGGAGTTTTACTTTGAAAGCAGCTAGTAAGTTGCAGGTAAAACTTAGTCCCTTTGTAAAATGTATAATGAAGCAATAGAATTCTTAATGAATCAGATGAAAATTGAGTGTAGGACTGGCCAGATATGGGATGACTTTGACGTAGTTGGCCAGCTTAAATATATTGCAATATATGGACAAACAATCCCTGTTTTGTTTAAAGGGTAAGGCATTTTTCAGTAGCAGTATGCACAAAATGTCTCTTTTCTTAAATATATTGATAATGGGTTGAATGCAGAGGACTCTTGTATTTGTCTATATGTATTTTGTGGTCACGGCCTCATTGCAACCCCGCCTAATGGTTTTAAAATAAATATATATATATATATATAACATAGCAAATGAACCCGCACTCCTTGTTTATCGTGAAGAAATAGATGTGCTTTATTCACAATACATTTCCAAGGTTTCGGCCCATACTGGGGCCTTTTTAAAAAAAAAGGCCCCAGTATATATATATATATATATATATATATATATATATATATATATATATATATATATATATATATATATATATATATACAGTGGGTAGATACAGTTCAGGCTGTGGTGCACTCCAATCCAGCAGAATTTTACTGCCTGGGTGCTGTCATATATAGTGCAGATAGTTGTGTTCCAAGGAATGACGCACTCCAGGACTTCATAATGAGATCAAGCAAAGTGAAGTTTATTTGTCAACGTTTCGGTCCAGTCTGGACCGTTCTCAAGACATGATATGATATATATATATATCCTGTAGTGCATAATATATAAATATATCCTGTGGAATATGTCCCTGCATTTTTGGAGTCTGGAATACTAATGAGTTGTTGTGGGTGATTTGGTGGAATATTAGGTAGGCAATAGAATGTAACAAAAATTCATCATTGTCCACCTGGTATTATTTTTAAGGCCATTGTCCCTCTCCAATTTTTTGTTTGCATTAATGATTTTTTTTTTATTAGTGGTTTTGCTTTTTTAATGTCTACATTAAGGGGACTATTTAGTAAAACTCGACTTTTTCCCATTATTTTAATTTGACCAAACTCCCATCCATGATCTGGGTTAATTTACTAACAATTCGGATTGAAAATTGTCGGTGTGGGAAAGGTTGTGACAAAATTGTGCGACAATTCAAATCTTGCAACTCTCTTGAATTGTAGCACAAAAAACTCGGATTATCGAATAAAAAATGAAGGTAAAAAAAATATTCCAATTGTTAAAGGGACTATCTGCCATTGACTTCTAAATGATTTCGACAGGTTTTAGCTGGAGTATATTTGGAATCTAATTTTTAGCAGTTTTGGAGCATAATTCATTTTAGTTTTTTTCCTACAAAAATTCAAGTTTTCCCTTTTTAAAATCTCATAAAAAATTGAGCCTTAATAAATAAGCCCCTAAAAGTAATGTTTTAAATCTTTCCTGCATAATCAGTAGAATGATGCCTTCTGAACTGGTCGATTAGGGGACCTAACTTTTGGGTCAGTTAGTAACCCTGGTTCTACTCCCCTGATTGCGTATATAAGTTTCTCATCATGCTTTATATCTAAAATGGCTATATTCAGTTATAGACTGCAAAATGAAAAAAAAAAATTACCTGATAATCACTTGCCATTTCATGTTAGGAAAAAGACCAGAAATACTGTGGGAAAAGTACTGTAACTGACTTTCTAAATCACTGATGCTGAAAAGATAAGTAGTGATTTACCAGTAGAACTCTTTCTGGAGGTCATTAAGACTGCAAGAGCAGGTTATTGCCTTTAAACAGCTCTGTTGTATCACCAGTATGCGCTTATCCTTAAAGGAGAAGGTTAAACCTAAGTAAGCTTTGTGAGAAAAGTAATATTTATATTAGCACCTGTAAACCCTCAAAGCAATGCCTCTGACAAAAGAAACACTGCATTTCTGTCCTTCTGTGGTATGCACATGGGCTTCTGTATCTTTCAGCTTAAACGACCAGGGCACAGGCTTGAGCATGCTCAGTTTGCTCCGCTCTCTCTCCTGCTCCCTTCTCCTTCCTCCCTCCTCCCCTCCCTGCTGTAATCTGACCCTAGTGATATGAGCGACTCAGGCAGGAAGTGCTGTCACACCAAGTGGCAGCTGCTATCCTAAACTAACAGAGAGAAAACTTCTAGAGCTGTTTACTCAGGTGTGGTAAAGCATTCTACAGAATAAATATTGCATTCTAGTTTGCACTATTGTGGTTAATCTATTGGCAATAAACTACCTTGGTAACTTTCCTTCTCATTTAAAGGAGAACTAAAACTTAACTAAAGAAGTAGGACAGAAATGTTGTACATTATGTTGTGGGCTTCTACACCAATCCAAGACAACCACAGCCCTTTAGCAGTGTAAATGTGTGCCTCCAAAGATGCCCTTAAAGCTCCTCGTCTTCTTTTCTGCTTATTTGCTGCACATGCTCTGTGCTGTTGTCACTTACTGAGCTTAGGGACCAATGTATAATTTTCTGTTTGTATCACCTGATTATTTCGATTACACCCTAAGCACAGCTTTTTACCAGCTAGTCAAAGCAAACTGAACATGTGTGCGTCACAGACACTCCTAATAAAATCCAAGATGGGAAACTCCTGTGACAATTTGGAAGGCCTGGGTAATTACTACTATATGGATGCTGAATGTTGAGGCTGGTTCAATACGTTTAATTTATAAAATAGGGCATTTGTAGCCAAATTCATTTTTAGGGTTTAGTTCTTCTTGAGTCAGTGTTATTCATTTAATTAAGCAATATGAACTGCCGCTGGTATCACTGTAATATAATAAACTTTAACTATACCTGGTACTGTAACATCAGTTAGACAGTGCAGCTCTGGAAACTAAAAAATCCCACATTGAAAATGTCTGAACATCCCAGCAGAGGTGGCAGCAGAGGTGGGCTAAGCCGGTTGGGCACCATACACAGCCTGGCTGGCAAACTAATGGCACATGCGCACAAGATTGAGCATTGACAGCCCGGCGGGGTACAGTGGGGCTGACAGTAAGGGGTAGATTTATCAAGGTTAGAATTGAATATTCGAATTCTAATTTTTGAGGTCTTTTTATGGGCAAAACTGTCAAATTCGACTAGCGAATTGTTAAAGTTCGATTTGATTTTTTTTAAAAATTCGAACTTGATTTTCGAGATTTACCATACACTGGCCATCGCCACCTAAACCCTGCCAATTTGCTCCAACAAACAAATTATCAGCGTATCCCCAATCCTTGCAATAGTAGGCACTCCTTCCAAAGGTCACACTGTATAGACCTCAAATAACATCAAAAGAAGAATAGTGAAAGGAAGCCATAGACTGCAGAGCTCTGCTGCGTTAGTGCTTTATTGTACACACGACATGTTTCGAGTCACACGGACCCTTTCTCAAGTGTAACAATCACATGATCAAAACACCTCTTATAATCTTAATTACCACACAGTGTTCCTCCTCCCACCAATTACCTCATTAGTCCAGGGTAATAGTAAAAAGTGTAAAATAGGTAGGAAACGTAAAGCGTATAAGACGTTTAAAAATCCCAGTGGTCTCCAGTGAACAGGTAGTGTCCAAGTGCTAAAGTTCCATATCCTCCGGTTCACTCTATAATAAAAACAAAAAATCCAAAAGACCCACATCACCTTAGTGCACTGAAAAACGGACAACTGCTTTTTGTTTAAAAACAATTAAATATACATATTCACATAAGAAAGGTGGTACTATCCTTTTTTTGGATCTACCTGTCCTGACAACCCAAGAATGCATGCATAACTGTGCCTTTCCACAATTATTCTAGATATACATTTCTTTTAGAATATTACACTTTACAATACGATTTACGTTTTAAAACAATAGCTTCTCCCATTACTTACCCCCGGCTGAGAGGACAGGCACCAATTAATATCTGAAATAAATAAGAGTACACCATTACAATTCTTATAAAAAGCATTTCAAACTCCAGGCATCATTAAGCCCAACTGGGGCTAGTGAATTCAATTTTGAGATCTATTTGGCTTCACGTTGTAGCATCTTTTGCTTGAAATTACCACCTCGACTTAGTGGTTGTACTACCTCGAGAACCACCCATTTCAATTGCCCGTGGCTATGTTTTGCCTCATTAAAATGTCGGGCTACAGTCGTATCTGTTTGAGATCCTGGTTTATAATTCCTTATGTCCCCTTTATGCTCTTTGATCCTAGTTTTTACATTTCTCATTGTCTGCCCCACATATCAAATTAAGTTTATTACCTTTAGTGGGATGATTAATGCTTGACCCTTTTATTATCGAAGCGCAACAGACACAATTCAAGCACAGAAAAGTACCCTTCTTCTGTATTCCCAGGAACCTCTGTTTCTTTTCTATAGGTAATTCTGAAGAGCATAGCAAGTCCCTAATATTCATTCCCTTCCTGTAACAGAACCGTGGGGGATCCTTGAATAATTTCCCAAAAATCTTATCTCGTTGGAGAACTGGCCAATATTTCTTTATAACCTTTTCTATATTTTTACTATGCCTAACGAATTTGGACACAAACATACTCCGGTTATCCTTCTGTCTAACCTGTCGATTTTTTTGTAAAAGCTCTTTCATTGGTATAGACTCTACTTCCTCCATCGCCTTTTTGATATACTTAGACTCATATCCCCTTTGTACAAACCGCTCACTTAAGGACTGGCCAGCCATTCTATAATCCTCATCTGTAGATGCAATCCTTTTAGCCCTTAAAAACTGCCCCTTAGGGATTGCTTTAACGGTACTTGGGTTATGAAAACTCTGGGCATGGAGTAAGTTATTTCTATCCGTTCCTTTTCTATACAAGTTAGTGCTAATAGCCCCATTACATATGGTAAGTTGAACATCTAAGAAGCGTAACTCCTTGTCAGTCATTTCAACCGTAAATTGTATAGTCTCATGTGACCCATTTGCTTCGTTAACCATCTCATTTAATGTATCCATAGTCCCATTCCATAGTATCAGAATATCATCCACATATCTAAGATATAATATGATAAGTTCACTTAACCTATGTCTCAGGAAAAATGCTTGAATTGTGTCTGTTGCGCTTCGATAATAAAAGGGTCAAGCATTAATCATCCCACTAAAGGTAATAAACTTAATTTGAATGACTATGCCACATGTGAATCTAAAGGGGTCATATACATGTTGAAGTGCCCGTGTGGCCTAGTCTATGTGGGGCAGACAATGAGAAATGTAAAAACTAGGATCAAAGAGCATAAAGGGGACACCAGGATCTCAAACAGATACGACTGTAGCCCGACATTTTAATGAGGCAAAACATAGCCACGGGCAATTGAAATGGGTGGTTCTCGAGTTAGTACAACCATTAAGTCGAGGTGGTAATTTCAAGCAAAAGATGCAACAACGTGAAGCCAAATGGATCTCAAAATTGAATTCACTAGCCCCAGTTGGGCTTAATGATGCCTGGAGTTTGAAATGCTTTTTATAAGAATTGTAATGGTGTACTCTTATTTATTTCAGATATTAATTGGTGCCTATCCTCTCAGCTGGGGGTAAGTAATGGGAGAAGCTATTGTTTTAAAACGTAAATCGTATTGTAAAGTGTAATATTCTAAAAGAAATGTATATCTAGAATAATTGTGGAAAGGCACAGTTATGCATGCATTCTTGGGTTGTCAGGACAGGTAGATCCAAAAAAAGGATAGTACCACCTTTCTTATGTGAATATGTATATATGGAACTTTGGCACTTGGACACTACCTGTTCACTGGAATCGAGTTTTTAAAAAGAATCAAATTTGATTCAAATTTGATTCGAGTTTTTGGGTTGATCCTATTGGAAATTAGATTTTTTAAATAAATTTCGAGTTTTAAAAACTCCCATGAACTCGAAATTCAACCTTTGATAAATGTGCCTCTAAGTGGCGAGGGGACACACCCTGGAAAAGGGGTAGGCGGCAAAATAGCTACTTTCCTGGTGCCCCACATGCCACTGCTCCCTAGGCACGTGTCTCTTCTGCCTACCCCTAATTCAGTAATGAGTTTTGAACAGTGTAACTAACAGAATTAAACAAACAGAATTAGCTTTTGTACAAGTTAGAAAGCTCTGATTAGTTGCTACTGGTCCCTAAACATTTTACTAATAAATCACTAAAATGTAGGTGCAATAACTAGAGTATTAATGGAATTTTAAATAATAATCTGCACTGTAGGTTCTAGACCCTCACATAGAAGATTATTGTGCAGATTAATAGGCACAGTGCTATGGAAAAAAATATATATACATAGAAAATAGCTGAAAGGATAAATTGCAGTGGAAAGTAGTGAGTAGCTGCAATTAGAGCTCTCAGTCACATGGATTAATTGTGGATGAACCACTTGTAGTTTGTCAGTGGTATGTTATATTGTGGAGGACAGGTGTCTGTGCTACTTTATTATCTTCTAGATAAAAAGTCTATTTTACTGTTATGCTGTGTGTTATCACTTATTTCCTTGCTCAGCTATTTGCAAAACATATATCATATATCGCTATAAGCTAGGAAGCAACAAAGAGGAACCTCTTCAAAGAAACAGGCTCATGCTAAGAAGGCGTCACAGTGGTTTGTGGGCAAGCCACTCTGCACCTGTTTCCTGAAGATGACTGCAGAAGCATTCCGAATAAGGACATATTATGATTTCTGTTATGACTATTGGTTATGCTGCTAAAAATCTTATATCCGGAGCTGCCAGCCTACACCCCACTTAACCCATATAATTCTCGGTGCCTTAGAATAAAGCAGAAGAAGCATTTTGTATACTGAACAGTCTGTGTCAGTGTCATTCTTCCGGTCTAGACCTTTGCACAAACTAATTAGGACGGGAATAGATACTCTCAGGACTAATTAGGTCCCTAACAATTTGGCGCCCAACGTGGGGCACCAGGTTCTGGCTGACCACTAGCCGATGCCACGAACAGCAGTCACCCGGTAGAGGGAAAGGACGGAGACTGATCACCTCCGGGACACAGGTAAGACCTATGTTATTAGTTTCTTACCTGTTTCATACCTATACCTACTACTGATGGTGCCTGTTGTCAATATCGACTTTTAGCAGCCAGCAAAGACAGGTAACATCTTGCCTGGTGCCATTTACCTGACCTGTATAAGAGTATCTATTGCCCTGTTTTATGTTTTGTGATTGTGATTGTACTCATTGCCGGCTGTTTGTGTTATGTTACTTCATCTCTGGGTGATTTGGATTAAAAATAGAGGGGACCCTGGACGGAGAGGAAAAGAGATAGTATCGGGTGGTATCTTATATCCCCAAAATATATACCGGGTAAACTTCTTATTGTCACTGTAACAATCTGGAATAGTTCAGAGCAGTCAAAGGTGGCGTAGGCCAGGCAGTGAGAGGCGGCATAGATGAGTTGAGCCCGTCCTTGTGTGGCGGCTATTGTCTGTGACTATATATTTAGATAGACATACCCGAGGAACCCTCCTTGACTGGGAACCGTGTCCAGTGGGAGGCGGTGTGTCTATATACGTCAAAAGGACAGGTCCACGTGGTGAGCCTTTGTGGAGTAGCCAGCGTGTGACTGTCCTGGCACATTCTGGAGTGCCTGGGGACGTATTATACTATCTCTGTTCGTATCTGACTAAACCCAATAAGAAATCCCCCCAGAGTTGAAGTTATGTTATGTTATGTCACAACTGTAACTAAAAATTAAAGGTGTCTGTATATCTCTTTTACCTGTTCTTCTCGCCCTTACACCTCTTTTTGTGTTAGGTCTGGGGATAATAGGTATTGTTTGTATATTCTGTATTTGCAAATACTGTTTCAATAACGGACATCACACAAGAGTTGAAGTTGAGTCAGATGTCATGAGCTCAGTTATGTCATGTTTGTTTTACTTATGTGTATCAATTTAATCACTCTACAGACAGACCAAGAGCCCTACGCAATACAATCTCTGCCACTTTTCCTTGTCTATCCCCAAATCCTTTGTGTACTGTGTATCTGTCATCACTGTTTGGATAGGAGACCCGATGTCATGCCCTAATTGTGTGTCTGGTTTACTGTTTACAATCACTCAATTAGGGTGGAGGCTGTTCAAAATCACACCGGGGGGGTATCCTGCTACCGTGTTAGGTTTAGGACCAATCCTCCCAGGTTCTACGGACTTTATGGTGTATCGCCTTAACGTCCATTTTGCTGTGAGTCCCAGTGACCTGGGAGATAGCTTGTTTGATATAAGAGCGAGAGTGCTCTCCAACGGCCAACACCCAGTTGTGTGTGACAGTCATCCAGCAGCTGGCTTGGACGAGTGTGAGGCTGAGGAAATAGACAGGGTTGGGGACCTTTTGTCACACCCTTAGGCCCACCCTTTTATCTTGATATGAAAATGGGGAACACAAGTAGTAAACCGACAGAGGGGATACCGGCCATGGAAATTGTTAAAAGGCGGGAGGGAACAAAGGCTGTTAAGGATTATGACAAACTCGCAAAAATTTGTGATTTTACTCCCAATGGCCCTAGATTACAGCCGGAAAACTGGCGAATACTTGTAGCTGAACGTAGGGGTCTGTTACGAGACAAGGGCCTGTTAGAAAGTGCAGAAGCATGGTTGAGAGTGGCAAGGGACTTGCATAAAGAATTTTGGTCTGAACAAAGAGTTATAAAACCAAATGGAAAAATCAAATATTTGTACCACAAGGAACCACCCTTCCCTTGTATGGTTAATATGCAGCCGCCACCCTATGATGGCGCCCATAGCACCACCGGAAGCCCAGCCACCGCCCCTAGTCTTGGTGGCAGCCATTTTACAAGCCCAGCCACCACCCCTAGTCTTGGTGGCAGCCATTTTACAAGCCCAGCCACCGCCCCTAGTCTTGGTGGCAGCCATTTTGTGAGTCCAGCCACCACCCAGGTGGCTGATGGCGGCCATTTTGAGACAACCAACGCCCAAGCCACCCTCTGCAGCAGTAACCCATTCCACCCCTCAGCCACTCCATTGTATCCAGTGTTAACTGCCGCTGGTCAACTGTATACTCCTACTTTAAAAGGCCCAGCCCCTATAATGATTTCAGGAGAGGAGGATGTGTCAGAGGAGTTAGATGAAATAGTGGTGACAACGCAGACTCCTGTCTCCTCCACCACTAACATAAGACAAAAAGGGGGGGCCACTACAAAAATAAAAGGTCGGATCGCGGAGTTACGGGCAGAAGAGGGGAGGCCCATCTCCCAGATAGCAGACAATGCATATAAGAGGCAGTTTTCTCAATACAACCCCTGGCTCACTATATCCCAGGCGGAGTCAACCCCACTGCCCGCTCCCGACACACAGTTACGCTCCAACAAATACTTATTGCCCCAATTTGACCCGGGAGTGACTCAGTCCAACGATGATCAGCTCCCTACCCCCATAAGAGGGGGGATAAAGGGTATGAAGGGGGCCCCAGTGTTATATGTAACATTCACCCCATCGCAGGCATCCACCTTAATCGCACAGTTACCAGACCCTGACCATCAACCTATGCCATTTTATTGTAGATTGGCACAGATCCAGAAAAATTATTCTGCGACATGGAGGGATTTAGAGAGTCTGTGTGAAATAAAGGCTGGGGACGCATATTGGCCGCTAATGAAAAATTCTTTGGCCAATAGTACTGCCCATGATTTCCCTCACACATCATACGAGTCTGGTGTGGAGTTCTGTGATCAAATTAAAACCTGGGCACAGAATAGGCTGGCTGATCAGGCTGTTAACATTCACGATATCTTGCAGGACAAGGCAGAATCAGTGGAAAAATTCCAAGTTCGGCTGTTACAAGTGTTTGACGACTTGGGGTTCAATCGGTATAACAAGCCTCATGCCCAAATGTTGTCCTCCGCCTTCGTGGGTGGACTAAAGGACCACATTAAGAAGGGACTAATCATTGCCCACCCGGAGTACCGCACGCTGCCCCTTGACACGCTGGCACTAGTTGCAAAAGGTTTGGAAGCTTCGCAGTCCAAGTCAAAAACTACTCCTCTAATGGTGGCTGATACCACTCCTGCTGGGCAGAAACAAGGAAAAAAAGGGTCCTGTTACCATTGCGGGAAACCCGGGCATCACAAATATGAATGCAGAGCACTCCAACGTGCTAATGATGAAGCCAACAGCGATCTCCCACACACTTCTACTCCTCGCTACAAAAATGCTCAGCAATTGGATCTCGGCAAACCTGTGTCCCCTACCCCTGTGATGGCAGCTACTTCCGAAGGAAATGGTCCACTTGAAAAATTACTTTACCTATACAGGGCACCCCACCACATTCCTGATAGACACAGGCACAGCCAGAAGCGTAATCAGGACTCAAGACCTTCCTCATCAAGCCACTATATCTGATCTGGACATCTCCTGTGTCGGGGTCGACGGCACTCCACGGAAGAACCCTTTAACCTGCTCGCTTCAGGTAGGATCCTTCTCTGGTCTTCTAGCTCGATTTGTGGTGTCTCCCACTTGTCCCATGAATCTTATAGGCACGGACTTGCTGTCCCGGATGCAAGCCAAGGTGGTTTTTCTTCCTGATGGCTCTGTGACAGTCTCCACCCCACTGGATCCAGATGAAACGTCCACCCTGTGTTCCATTCCCCTCCTCCTTTCCGCTGACCAGGATGTACTCTCAACCTCCATCCCTGATGACGTGTTGGCGCGAATACCTCCAGCCCTATGGTCACAAGGCCCTGAAGACATAGGACGCCTCCACATGCCTCCTGTTGTAGTCCACTTAAAGGAAGGCGCCTCTCTGCCCCGAAAACCACAGTATCCACTTAAACCTGCACAATCTCAAGCTATAACTAAACAGTTGCAGACCCTTCTGGCCAATGGGGCAATCATCCAACGCACCTCTCCATGTAACACTCCTCTTTTTCCAGTAAAGAAAAAAGGAAAAGCAGGTGAACCTGACAAATACCGGTTAGTACAGGATTTGAGAGCAGTCAACGACGCTACAATTATGGAAACACCTTTGGTGTCCAACCCTCACACCATCCTATCTGGAATCCCTCCCTCGTCCACTTACTTTACGGTGGTAGATTTGACGAATGCATTCTATTGCATCCCTTTGCATGAAGACTGTTGGTACCTTTTTGCATTCACTCACGAGCACCGGCAATACGTTTGGACAGTCCTTCCACAGGGGGCACAGAATTCGCCTACCCATTTCTCGTTGGCTCTGACTTCTATTTTGGACTCTTGGAGAAGTTCCAACCCCACCGTCACCCTTCTGCAGTATGTGGACGATCTGTTGCTCTGCTCCTCAGACCTCCGCTCTGCTGAGAGCGCTTCCGAAAGTCTGCTTCACTATTTGGCCGCACAAGGTTGTAAGGCCTCAAGAGAAAAACTTCAATGGTGTCAACTGTCTGTTGTGTTCCTTGGTCAATGCATCTCACAAGGTACAAGACACATCACCCAAGAACGAGTAAAGACTTTGGAGGACATAGCCCTCCCATTGGGACATAAACCGCTGCATGCTTTCCTTGGCCTCATCTCATACTGCAGGGCCTGGATACCGGAAGCTTCTTTACTTATGCAGCCCCTCTATGATGTGTTGAAATCTAACCCTTTCACCATGACGCCTGAAGCCGCTAACAACTTTGCAACTCTGAAGCATATTCTCTCAACCGCTCCAGCTCTTGGTCTTCCCGACTATGAGAAACCTTTCAAACTGTTTGTCTCTGAACGCCAAGGTCACGCCTTTGGAGTTCTAACTCAGTCTCATGGATCCAGACTACGACCCATTGGCTACTTCTCCGGCCAATTGGACAATGTGGCAAAAGGAAGCCCGTCTTGCATGAGGGCGGTATATGCTGCTAACCTACTGCTTGACAAGACCTCTGATATAATACTGGGACACGAGTGCATTCTGTTGGCACCTCATGACATCACTGCCATCCTCAACCAGACGCAACCAAAACATATGTCTGCTGCCAGACATCTACGACTACAATGCTCAATGCTCATACCCGACAATGTCACTCTTCAACGCTGCACTATCCTTAACCCCTCCACACTTCTGCCAATTCCTGAAGGGGGGGAAGATGGAAGTACCTATGACAGTATGAAGGAAGCAATTGATTCACATGACTGTTTTGAACTTATGCAACAGGAGACATCACACCTTCACACTGTTAGTGCACATCCTTTGGAGAACCCAGACATTTCTATGTTTGTAGACGGGTCAAGATTTGCAGATGACACAGGAAAGTTTCATGCCGGTTACGCTGTAACCACCACCGACACTGTGCTCAAAGCAGAACCTCTACCCTCGTCATTTTCAGCCCAGGAAGCGGAGTTAAAGGCCCTCACAGCTGCATGCCAATTGGCTGAAGGAAAACGTGTTAACATCCACACGGACTCCCGCTATGCCCAAGGTGTGGCTCTGGACTTTGGTGTCATCTGGAAAACCAGAGGATACTTGACAGCCACAGGAACGCCCATAAAACATGGAAAATCCGTTGCTGACCTTATGAATGCACTATTGCTCCCTGAACAGGTAGCCATCCTAAAGGTCAAGGCTCACGGAAGACTAGCCTCCCCTGAGGCACTCGGAAATCACATGGCTGACCAAACAGCGAAAACGGCAGCCCTTGGCCCTCTGCAGGAATTGACAACTGATGTAGGGGCCGATTCCAAAGACATGACTCCACTCCTGCAAGTGGGATTCATAGAGAACATAGAAATGCTAAAAACTTACCAAGCAAATGCAAGTAAGGAAGAGACGAATGGGTGGTTGGGAAAGGGTGCTACGTTCAAGGACGGTGTATACACGAATAGCAAGAGAGTGTGTATACCCAGAAGCCTCTACCCAGCACTGGTTCAGTCGGCCCATGGCCCTGCCCACATTTCTAAAAATTTGATGAACAATTTGATATCAAAGACTTATTTCGCTCCTGGCATCACCACTTTCACCCGGAATTATACAGCATCTTGTACAATCTGCGCCAAATGCAACCCAGGACGTCTAGAGAAAACTCCGAACATGCATCTGGCAAAACCTCTGTACCCTTTCCAGCGTATACAGATTGACCACATTCAAATGCCTAAGAGTGGGCGGTTTGAGTATGTTCTGGTGATTGTAGATATGTTCTCAGGATGGCCGGAAGCATATCCCGTGGCCAATATGACAGCAATCACTACCGCTAAGAAATTACTTACCGAAATTGTGTGCCGCTATGGTGTCCCGGAAGTCATAGAGAGTGACCAGGGTCCAGCGTTCACCGCTACCGTCACTAAGGAAATTTGGACTGCTCTCGGGGTCACCCTCCATTTCCATACTCCCTACCATCCTCAGAGTAGTGGAAAAGTAGAGCGTATGAATGGCACATTGAAAACCAGAAAGTTAAAAATGACGCAGGATACAGGAATGAAATGGCCAGATAGCCTGCCTATTGCTCTGTTCAGTGTCAGATACACACCAAGGGGGGAACACAAATTGTCACCATTTGAGATTTTGTTTGGGTCGGCCCCTAGACTAGGGTGTTATTTTCCTCAACAGTTAATGTTACACTCTGATGTATTGACTGATTTTGTGTCTCAATTATCCAATGAACTAACCAAAGTGCATGCTCAGGTCTTTTCTTCTATTCCAGATCCATCTCTTGACACAGGGGCACACACTCTGCAGCCAGGAGATTGGGTTTTGGTCAAGAAATTTGTAAGAAAGACTCCATTGGAGCCCAGATTTGACGGTCCCTTCCAAGTTCTCCTAACCACTGCTACTTCAGTGAAGTTGGAAGGGAAACCCACCTGGATACACGCATCTCATTGCAAGAAAACCACACCTCCTGATACGACAAAATGATTGGCCTATATATCCTTTTAATCATGTGTTTCCCCATAGGGGGGGCTCAACAAGTCGCTATTATGATGGAGAATAAGGTGCCCACCTTTTGGTTCAACTCTTCTAATACTAATGTAGCAACATTCATTTTTTCTGCCTGTGACCTTGACCCTGATCGGTGTACGAGACATTTACACCGTCTAGGTGTGACTGGATATATTTGTGTGACCGATGAATACTGGGGTTACAGATGCGATTATTGGGGTTCTGTTGGGTGGAACACTGGGACTTCATGGGGTTACCAACCACAATCAGCCATCTCTAAGGTAGATGACACAGGTAGATCCTTGCTGGAGCGTATGACCCTTAAAACAGGCCCGACTACTTCCAAATTCACTCTATCTATACAGCACCCCAGCTCTGGTGATGCTGACCTTTACGTTTTTGGCCTGTATAACAACCGCTACTATGGTTTAACTTAAAAGATATGTATCAGAATAATTATACTGATACACAGACGAATCCAATCAAACCCAACATAGCTACCCTGAATGATATGGTGGCAATTTCGAACCCTACTTTTGCAGACACTATGGCAGCCGAGACAGGATTTAGTGACGTCAATGTCTGGCTAGAATGGATACATTACACTGCTAACAAACATAACAGAAGTAATTGTTTTGTCTGCGGGGGGGCACGCTCTCACCTTGGTACTGTACCCCTTGACCTCCCCAGCGAAGTGAAGGACTGCTTCCTTAGTTTATTCACTAATTCCACAACTAACCACTATGTGAGGTTTGGAAATCAGATTACCCAATTATCCCAAATCCACCAAGACAACGTTTAGGTATAACCATTTACCCCGGAAATTACACCTGTTATTATAACTACAATGCAACAGATGCTAGACCTGTCGGTAATTTCTCTGATGGCTACTGTTCTAACTATTCAGACGGTTCTGCTCCCCCTCTCCAGCGCCAGACCCAATCGCTTAGTGATGTTTTCTGGATATGTGGTGATATGAAAATCAGATCCCACCTACGTGGCAACTGGTATGGTGAGTGTGCCCTATGTAAAGCTATTATGCCACTTCATATAATTCCTTGGGGTGAACCCACCGCTTCCAACCGATCCACTCATACCCGTCAAAAACGTAACGTTCTCCCTGGGGGTAGCCTTGATCCCCATGTCTATATTGATGCCATAGGTGTCCCTAGGGGGGTTCCCAACGAATTTAAAGCTCGTGATCAGGTTAAGGCTGGTTTTGAATCTCTAATTCCTCTGATCACTATCAACAAGAACGTTGACTGGATTAATTATATATATTATAATCAACAACGCTTTGTAAATTATACCAGAGATGCCCTCCAAGGCCTAGCAGAACAGTTAGAGTCCACTTCTCAAATGACTGTCCAGAACAGAATTGCATTAGATATGTTACTTGCTGAAAGAGGTGGTGTTTGTAAGTTTTTAGATAAATCAACCACCTGCTGCACTTACATCCCTGACAATACTGGTCCTAACGGCAAGGTCACTCTTGCTATTAAGAAATTAGATGACCTATCTATCGAGTTGAAGAAAAATTCAGGCATCACTGATCCCTGGGACCAGTTTTTCGGTTGGCTGACTGGTTGGAAGAAGACACTGGCTCAAATTGGTGTTGTCCTTCTTATTGTTTTGCTTGTCGCTTCATTTTTTGTTTGTTGCCTCCTTCCCTATATTAGAAAGCTAACAACGAAAGCTATTGATGCATCCACCCCTACTTTTCTGTGTCACCCAGATGCACCTCCTACTGATACTCCTTTGCCCCCATTACCCCCTACTACCCTCTCCTCTTACATTCCCCTACTCTCCACTCAGGGCTAACCAGGGCTGGTGCTGTTTATCAAGTTGGAAGGGTTGGTCCCTGGATTTGTGCAGGTCTCTCCAGGCCCAGCTGAAGTTCCATACCCACCATTAGGGTGTATTCCCTCTGGAGCAACTTACAAACTTCTACTTAGGTAGGGACTGCAAATTAGACATTTTTAGGGGGGATTGTGGAGGACAGGTGTCTGTGCTACTTTATTATCTTCTAGATAAAAAGTCTATTTTACTGTTATGCTGTGTGTTATCACTTATTTCCTTGCTCAGCTATTTGCAAAACATATATCATATATCGCTATAAGCTAGGAAGCAACAAAGAGGAACCTCTTCAAAGAAACAGGCTCATGCTAAGAAGGCATCACAGTGGTTTGTGGGCAAGCCACTCTGCACCTGTTTCCTGAAGATGACTGCAGAAGCATTCCGAATAAGGACATATTATGATTTCTGTTATGACTATTGGTTATGCTGCTAAAAATCTTATATCCGGAGCTGCCAGCCTACACCCCACTTAACCCATATAATTCTTGGTGCCTTAGAATAAAGCAGAAGAAGCATTTTGTATACTGAACAGTCTGTGTCAGTGTCATTCTTCCGGTCTAGACCTTTGCACAAACTAATTAGGACGGGAATAGATACTCTCAGGACTAATTAGGTCCCTAACAATATTATCTCCTATGGGACAAACCACAATGACCTAATAATGCAGAGCATTCTTTTGTATCCTGTTATAAGTAATAAACCAAGTTTTAACTAAGACAAGCTATCCTATCCTGACATTTAAAGCTTTCTTTCTTGTGCTTCAGTACCATGATTTATTTTTATCACCTAAAGTAGAGGAAATTCTGGGAACATTTCATTCAAATCCCAACTATAGACTAGTTTCTTCCTTATTGTGGCTTATTGGTGTAGACTCTTGTACTTTGAGACTTCAGATTAAGACAGGCACTCCTTCAGGATTATGTTAAAATAATTTTTCTTTAATATGCTTTCTTTATTTATATAAATATAATAAATCAGCATTGGCACAATGCAGTCAATAACTACTGATGTGTTTTTTGTCCCATTTCTTGGCACTTCCTCACAATATTCAAGTCTTACAGTTTTATAGGTATCCCTCTAGACTTCTTACAGGGATTCCATTCATATATTTAAAGGTATATTACCTTTATTAGTCTAGTGCAGGGTTTTGTTGTCAGCATATGTGGAGCCAGGAGCATGGCTAGAGAACAAAGCATTTTGAGTATGTTATTTGAATCCTGTATTGGTAGGGCCATAAACAGATATAAATAAAAATTGGTAAGATATGCACCTTTTTGGCATCAATGCAGTAAAACCCATCAAGGGGATAAGTGGTAAATCCACTATTAATGTTAATATATATATTGTAGCGATTACAGGTAGTTGGACCATGGTCTCACTGGGGAATAGACCTTAGTGTACACTTCCAGACACTCCAAAATAGAGACACAGAAAGTTCAGTTGAGCATAACTGGTCTTTGGCCAGTTTATTGGAAGCTTTTGCAGAGAGACAAAATACAGAAATCAAAAACCCTAAGCCTGTCCAGCTAAAACTAATACAAAGGTACTTCCCTTACCAACCCAGGACAAGGGCCTTGTGCCCCAATCTCTTACAAAGCAAAATGCACAAAATATGTTTTTCCACACTTACATGGCAGCTAGAATACAGAACAGCAGCCCTGCTCTCTCTCTCTCTCTCTCTCTCTCTCTCTCTCTCTCTCTCTCTCTCTCTCTCTCTCTCTCTCTCTCTCTCAAAAACTCAGCTCCTTTTCATGGGGAGCCAACCCCTGTGCAGCTGCAGGCTAATCATCATGCATCTACCTATCTGGGAATCCAATTTACCTGGAGCGGCCTACTGGACTGGAGGATTCACCCACCTTTGCCCATTGACTCCAGGACTTCATGAGCCAGCTTTTACTAAAGCTTAACAATAGTAAAACAAAACCTTTTATTTTTCCCCATTGCAAAACTGACATTTGCTGAGGTTACCACATATATGTCAGGAATCTAGGAAAAACATACACTGCATCAACTGTTTTCCAGTGCTTCTCTTACAATATAAATATATATATATATATTTCATGAAAACATGAACAACGTTTATTCAGTCTCCATCCTGAAGACGGTCCTGTCCCCGACCCGGACCAAAACGCGTCAACATGGAGATTGAATAAACATTGTTTACATTTTTATAAAAATCGTGAGTGCTTTCTACTATTGGACTACATTATATTTGGTCAGCGCCCGGCCTTTGCTATTGCGAGTGGTGAGTACTGATTTGTGGTGAATATATATATATATATATATATATATATATATATATATATAGATATAATTTTCAACAGTTTAAGTGGCAAAGTAGGGCAAAAGGAGAGATGGGTGAGGAGACAGACAAGAGATACATTGTGGATAGAGAAGGTGGAGAAGAGCATGACAGAAGGATGTAGTATATATATGATTAAGCACTGGCTAATAAGTAACTCAATATAACTATGTCATCCATGGGAAATCAGATTTTTCTGTAAAATCAGTATTGGTTTAATCAGATACTGTAAGTATTTCTATGACTTCCCAAAGTCTTTTGAATAAAACTAAATTATCTCATATAATGATTGCTTTCTACAGATTTGTGTTATATAACCAAAACATCAGTGCTTCTACTAGCAATTTGCAATTGCACTGTATTTAAAAGTAATGATACACACAAAATTACACATAATAAATTTAACATCTATACATACAACTTGACTCTATAACACCACTTAAGCATATTTTCAACAGACTTATAATTTTGATTGTATGGGAGCTCTTGGCAGCAGAACAAAGTTGCACAAAGATTCAATGTACATGGTAACCATTAGCTAGCATGCAGCAAATTCTATATTTTTTTATAAATTCCACAGAATAAACTGATTATATAAACCAACAGAATCCACCTATATATGACATTTATTTTGCGCATACTTCTCATGGTTTGAAACCTTTGAGAGCCTGAACAGGTCTCTAGCACACTGAGAACTATGCAGGACCAAAGAGACAAATAAATGCACCCAGTGATATCATACAGCACTCTATGTATATAAGCTTATAATAATCATGAGCTGCAGAAGAGTAAATATATATATATATATATATATATATATATATATATATATATATATATATATATATATATATATATATATATATATAATTATATACTTAGAAAAACTGTATTCAGTAACTCTGACTTAAAAACAAGTGCTAAAGAAATAAAAATACAGTGTTTGTGACTATCCAGGCAACTGCTAATTAGTATGACTATGTTGGAGTAATGAGTTCTGAAAGATCAAAAAAAATAAAAAGGGGTTATCCTTATATAGCCCTCTTCTGCTGCTGCATGAGATCTAGCACCCATTTAGTTGCATGTGGCGCTACAGGAGTCATGTGCCTCTGCTATTTGGGAGAGCAGGTAAACTTTAAAATGGCATTCCTTCACCCAGGGTCAGGACAGGCTGAACTGTACTACCCCTCCCTGGGAACTTCTCTGATCTGCAATACACATACACAGTGGAATGGTTGATGGATTTATTTGTCAGGACACGATACCTTTAAATTACAGTGATACACGTAGCCTATCCAGGAGCAACTTCACTTAAATAACACAGCTATGGACTGCAGTTCGCAGTTGCTTCAAAGTCCTGAGAAGGACTCCCTTTGGGTTTCTGTGCCCTGAAAAGAGCATGCTTTGCTCTTCAGAGCCCTGACAAGGACCCCCTTTCCGTTCATACCCTAAAGAGAGCGCACATTTCTGCCTCTGGGGTTCCCTACTAAATTTCTCACACAGAAACTCTGGGAGCATGCACACTTTGCTTGTACTCTGCTGCTTCTCTCCCACAGCAGCACTTTCTCTCTCCCAGCAGCACTTCCTCTCTCCCTCTTCCTTCCTGTCAGCTCACAGAGGGTAGGGCTCCTCCCCATCCTTGCACAGAATCATTACAGAGAAGAGATAAGTGTACAGAGTGTGAAGAAGCTTGCTTGGCAATGATCTGCAATGCATAAGTAAATAAGTATTCAATGTTTAGAAAATAAAGGGAAACCATCATTCAAATCTAACCTTGCTTATTGTAGATCAAATAACAGCCCTTGTAGATTTGATTTAATGCTCTAAAAAATAAAATATTTTCTGGAATGAAATGAATACAGCAAAAGTAGGCTTTAACACATGTATAGGCCCAAGATGATTGTTACAACCAGTCGGACAATAGTATTTTACAAATCAACAAATTCTAGTCTAAGTTTGTGTTTTTCTGTAAACAGTGGACAACAGCTGCCTGTCTACAGTAAACAGACACTGGGCTAGATTCTTCACACTCAACACAATAGCATTTCATATACTACAGACACTGTGCCCCACCCAGAACCTGTATTATAATGTCAAGGAATCTTTCTCCAACTATCTGAGTGGGGGAATTTGCTCTAGATGGCTACATAATAAGGGAGGGATCAGCAGTTTGTTCTGATAGGTCTGCTGCAGGTACAGAATAAAACAAAGCTAAGTATAAGTATTTAACTGTTAAATTCACTGTTAGCAGACTTAGAATATTGTTTAGCCGTTTTATTTAGTAAAGTAGTATGTGTGTTATTTAAGCCATAGTGTGTGGGTGTTTGTTTTCTTGATATTTACTGAAATTTCTGAATGTAATAGTGCCATTAGCCCTACAGTTTCTCAACTATCCTTATTAATCACCAAATATGTACAGACAAATTCAGTCTAGTTCATATCAATTTCTGACTTTTTGTAAGGGGATTATAATACAGTAGGAGTTTTTTGGGGCTGATAACGAAGGTGGTGTCAAGAAAGTCAGAAAGACAATGGGGCAAATTCACTAAAGGGCAAATTTTCACCAGAGAAAACTTCGCCACACTTCACGCAACTTCGCTATTCATAAATTTGTTACCACTATGCTAATTCACTAAAATGCGATGTCTTTATTGGAGATGCAAATGCTTGAAGTGGTCACTTATTATTTCACATTTGCAAGGAAGCTAAATAAAGATAAAAGAGAATGCCCTAGACATGAACCCACCCTAAAACAAATTTGGCATACCCCTCAAATGGTTGGAAAAAAATGTTAACACAAAAATCTTATAATAGAACTTTTGAAGGCAAACCCACTTTGCAATAGGAAAAAAAACAATGTTTTTTAGAACTTTCATGTGTTTCCGGCATACTGGATGTGATGTCACTGACATAACATTGAGGAGAATGTAGTTGCATTTTATCAGTCAAGGTCTTAGGCGGAGAAGGAAACTCTGGCGAAAGAGGTTAACATTTAGTAAAATTCTCACTTTGCGGAGTAACGATCATTCACCTGACTAAAAATTCCTAGCGATGGCCTTTTTCGCTAAAGAATTGTCCCGTATGCCTGTTAAGCAGTTTTAGTTGCATTTATTGCTTTCCTGTCTGATACCACATTGTATCTGCTCTTTTAAAAACCCTTACATTGTTCACCATGGCATCTTCCAATTTATGATACATTGTTGAGCTTTAGGGCAGATGATAAAAGTTGCAGTTTCTTCTTGTATCTTATTGAAAAAGTTGTTATGTTTGCTCCAAAAGATTATGACACCTTCAAGGACTTCTAAAAAGTGGAAATGCACAATTAAAATTCTCAATGTGCAATTAAAATTTGCAATGCAACAGCAGTTTAAGGAAGAGTATTACATTGCAAATTCTTATTTTATTCTTATTCTTCCTCATAAGTCTGCTAAAATACATTTACACTTTAAATAATCCCAATTGGATTGTTTTACCACCAATTTGAATGAATGCATCTTAGTTAGGATGAAATACAAGGTATTGTTTTATTATTAAAGAGTTAAAGGAAATTGTTTTTAAAACTGAGAATTATTTGCTTAAAATGGACTGTGGGAAATAGCCTTCCTGTAATGCTGAGGTTTCTGGATAATTGATTTCTGGATCCCATACCTGTATATATATAATATACTCAATTCATCTCACATTTAAGCCTCCACAGATTATATATCTGCTTGGGTCTGTTGTTGCAGATCTGTGCCCAACCTATAACTGATTATCCCCATCCTAACCCACACCCCCATTCTTTTCCCCATCAAGTTAAACCCAACCGGTTCCTGATCTGTCACCGAAACCCAAGCTGCCTCTGAAGTGCCATACATGGTACATGCCCATTTGGTTGGGTTGCAAAGTCAAAATAATGTATGGTTTTAAAACTGAGCTACAATGCTCACAAATAAAAATGGAAATTGTTGTTTTAATAAACTAGCCCATATGTTCTTTATACTTTTAAACACTAGCCTATAACTCTCACTTTGTGAGAAAACATAGAAAAACTGAAATTTAAACAATATTATTCTGAGGAATCATTAGGTATTTTTTTAAACACTTCTGGGCAATGAGTCAGGCTTAGTTGTTCTAAAGAACAAAGACAGCCACACAAAATATACAACAACTTCACAAATATGATAATTAGCAGTTTCACAAATCCCGGCATGTGTTGGGTGAGAAAAGATGCTAAAATGAACATTTGCATTAAAGATGTAAGATCTCAGTTTAACAATATCAAGACCCCACAAATTGTTTAGCTTATTTTCAGTTTCATTAGAATAAACTACAACCTCTTCATATATGGTTGTATATACAGTTACCAAAAAAATATAAAATCTTTTTTTGGTAACTGTACATTGTGTCAACACACTAGCCTTCTTGATGCACATACACATAACCCATAACTAGAAAAAATGCCCTGTATTCTCATTTGGGTTTTGTTGTGTGCATTAGGGACATGGTTATTGGTAATATCACTTTTAAAAAAAATACAAATAAAGCTGGTGTTTCTCTTATGAACCAAAGCAAAGAACCTATCCTGGTTAGAGTGAGACAGCCAAATCACTCCTTTATGTTCCTTTGGCCAACTATGCATCCAGTTACCTTCTGTTTTTATAAGGCCTTATGCTGCATCTTATGAGCCAAGAAATCAATCAAGAATAATACAAAATGTGTCTGCGTTCATGAGGGACAATAAAGGCCATTTGCACTGGGAAAGTCATATATGAGCCCCTTTTGTTATTGCCCTTTATGCCTTTCTTACTTTCTTACTAAGATTATTTGATCAAAAAGATCTGGAGATTGTTTCCTGGTGACAACTGCCATGCCAGACAATTGCAATAGTTGCATCAATGCTGTGGACAACACTTTGTGACCATTTAATAGAACAACAAGGAAAGAGTCTAAAGAGTTTATATAAGTTCAGTAACAGTCAGTACAAGAAGGAAATTAATTAATTAACAAATAAGAAATTGTAATTAGCTTGTAGTAAGCCTAGTAGGCAAACCAAAATCTTAATGAGGGATTAACTGTCCCATTAATTCAAGATAATGGGGGTTATTTATTAAAATCAGATTTTTCTGATTTTTAAGTAAAAAAAGGCAGACCAAACTACAATCCACAATTTGACCTTATTTATCATTGAAAAACTTGATAAAATTGGTTCAGAAAAACAATTGATGAACCAACTTGAATTTTTTGAGTATTTTGCTCAAAAAGCTCAAATTTTTTGTATGATATGTGTGTGAGTACCCTCGTTTATATTGCATCTCCAGCATAAATTGGAGTTTTGCGAGTACATCTTTTTTAACCTTACTGGTGTGTAGTGCCACCTTGTTACGAATTTAAATATTTTCTCTTTTATCTTGGATGCCCTCGTCTTCTTATGTCCATACTTCAATATCTCTATCCACATTTGTTCTGAAAGCCTCATGCCCAGTTCCTTTTCCCATTGCAAGCAAAATGTAGGGATTTTAAATTGTTCGCTATTTAAAGGGGTGTTCACCTTTAAGGTAAATTGTAGTATGACGTAGAGAGTGATATTCTGAGACAATTTGTAATTGGTTTTCATTTTTAATTTTTTTTTATTATTTATATAAGTTTTTGAGTTGAGTTTTTATTAAGCAGTTCTTAAATGTTCTGATTACTAGGGTCCAAATTACCCTAGCAACTATGCATTGATTTAAATAAGAGACTGGAATATGAATAGGAGATTGTCTGAATAGAAAGATGAGTAATAAAAATTAACAATAACAATACAATTGTAGCCTTACAGAGTGTTTGCTTTATAGAAGGGGTTAGTGACGCCCATTTGAAAGCTGCAAAGAATCAGAAGAAAAATGTGAATAACTATAAAACTATAAAAAATAAATAATGAAAACCAATTGAAAAGTTAATTAGAATTGACCATTCTATAACATACTAAAAGTTACTTTAAAAGTGAACCACCCCTTTAAGATGATCCTGCATACTTTCGATGGTGGTTTCATTATTTCCGGGTCCTCTGTTAATTGTTCCCACTGAGTTAAGGTTCTCCCCCAATTCTGGGATCCAAAAGAGTGAATTAAATGATTCAACTGATTATATTCCCACATGTGTCTGGGGTGTTCCCCCCACCACTTTTGTATCTTACTTAGGGATATCATCATTATCTCCTCTAACAAGATCCCGGATTTTTGTGTCTCTATTTTCCTATTTCTCCCACCTCAAAAAAAGATCCTTTTTCCGAACTTGATATGAAATTCAAATTACATGTCAATGATTGAAGCACATAAGGGGCCTTAGTTAAATACAGAACAATTTTGTTTTTATGCCAGACTTTCATAGTAGCTCTAATTAATGGGTGTTGGATTACCATCTTGGGACCTGCCCAGTTATCAACCCACAATGCACTTTCTATTGGATAGTGGTACCAATCCTGTTCTAAAAGAGCCCAATCTTTCTTTTCTTTTCTCGTGGTCCAGTTCAATATCCTTCCTAAGTGTACTGTTATATAATATAAGTAGGGATCTGGTAATCCTATGCCCCCTTTTTCTTTTACTCTTGTTAACATTTTATATTTTAGCCTCAGCCTTTGGGGCCGATTCACTAAATTCGAGTGAAGGATTCAAAGTAAAACAACTTCGAATTTCAAAGTATTTTTTGGGCTACCTCGACCATCGAATGGGCTACTTCGACCTTCGACTACGACTACGACTTTGAATCGAAGGATTCGAACTAAAAATCGTTCGACTATTCGACCATTCGATAGTCGAAGTACTGTCTCTTTAAAAAAAACTTCGACCCCCTAGTTCGGCAGCTAAAAGCTACCAAAGTCAATGTTAGCCTATGGGGAAGGTCCCCATAGGCTTGCCTAACTTTTTTTGATCGAAGGATATTCCCTCGATCGTTGGATTTAAATCCTTCGAATCGTTCGATTCGAAGGATTTAATCGTTCGATCGAAGGAATAATCCTTTGATCGTACGATCGCAGTATTTGCGCTAAATCCTAGTCGATTATCGAGGGTTAATTAACCCTCGATATTCGACCCTTAATGAATCAGCCCCTTAGGCTAAGGCCACACTAGGCGATAGCGCCGCGATTTGACTCGCGGCGACTTTTCGCCGCGACTTTTAATCCGCAATCGCTGGGGAAACTTTTGCGCTGGCGTCTATGGGGAATCGCGACAAATCGCCAGCGTAAAAACACACGCGGCGATCTTTTTTCTATTGTCGCTCGAAATCGCCTCGCTAGGCTTTCGGACACTTTAATATGTTGTGGTGCAAACATATGGGTCAGTTGTTTTTCTCCCTTTATATAGCACAATAATTACTCTTTCACCACTTGGCCCCCCTCGGCATCTGAAAGGCCATTTCAGGGCAGCAAGGACCCCTGAAATGCCCCTGTATGTATATAAGCTATGTTTTATTTACAGGGCTTCTTCAAGATGCCTGCTGGTTACTGTTGTGCACAGTAAAGTCACTTTTGTGCAACTCTCACTCAGGAATATTAGAAAGACTCCTCCCAGGGATAGGAGGAAGTAAGAAGTAGTAAGAAGTAGTAAGAAAGTAGTAAGTGGAGTGAATGTTCTGTCTGGTGTGTGAGAACTGTTACCTTTATCTAATAAGTTTTTCTATAAATACATTGGAGGTTATTTATAAACACTGATTGTTTGCTAAAAAAAAAACAGCCAAAATCACTGGCTGCTATGGTTTACTGGGTTCTGTTATTCAACACAGCACTGCTGGAGAATATATTTAAAAAGCCTTTATTTGAAAACACATGGCTTTTGATCTGCGACAAGTGCAAAGTTTCTGGCCTGTTCCTGTCCCTTTAAAAAGCTATGGTTTACTGCCCATGCGCAAATTTGCCAGTGTTTAAAAATGAGTCCTACTGAGTGGTAAACTGGATCTGCTGTGGATTCTTTTTTGTACTAGTATGTCTCAAAAGTAAGAAAACAGTTAAGCACAATCCCATGCTGAGTGGAGGCATCAGAGCTTTACTTACAGAGCATTCCATTTTTCCATAATAAGCAGAGACTCAGGTCTTCTGTTGCCAGCAGGTGTGTCATGTTATACACTACCGTGCATATACTGTACGTACATTTGCCTTCAAAGTTATACTTTATTTGTTCTGTTGCTCTTTTCTTCATTATTTATATTTTATATTATACTTTATATACTTTCAGTAGTGGAAACCAAGACTTTGTTGCATACATAGGCACATAATTTCCTTGTATTAGTTTTAAAAAAATGCAGAATATAAACTTTTTTCAGTTCTTTCCTTGTCCATTTAGGGCAGCACATTGCAATATGTGCATTAATATATATTTTGTTGCTTTATATCGAGCAAAAATGCTCCAAATCATAATTTAGAGATATAGTTAATAGATGAACAGTGCAGTAGGTTTCGATTAAAGATTGTGTTAGCCACCTTTAATATTATTCTGAATTTCCCAAAATTCCTTTTCCTTTGGACATGTCTTAGAGTTAGTGGTGTGTAATGATATAGTAAAAGTGTACCACTAACATTGGAAACATTGCACATTTTGTGTAGAATAGCTCCTAACTATATCTGAAATATGTGGTAAAAGGCACATAATGAACCTATGTAAATTGCCACTTAATTCAGTAACTAAACATTTAGGGCCCAATGCAAAAAGTGTTGTAGTTGTTTTGTTTATTACTTCCTCCACTTATTAAATATCATTTGGTAATCTGAAAATCAATAACTTCTCCCACTTTGTCAAAAATATTTTAATGAGCCTCATAATAAAGAATTGTCCATTAAAAATAGATACTGCTCCCCAAGCATTGCTGGAGAGGGTGCGGGCAGGAGGGTACTTTGCTCCACATGTGGTGGGACTGCTGCATAATCTCCACCTTTTGGCAACATATCTTTCGGGTGATATCTCAACTACTCACACAACAACTCCCTATGGTTCCTGAAGTGGCCCTGCTACAAATTTATCCTATACGCATTGCCAAAACCACTAGGAAAGTGCTGTTTCATGTTTTCAATTCCGCTACCACCCTCATAGCCAAATACTGGAAGACTGCTACGACACCAACGCTGCAAGAATGCTTGAATCAAATCAATATTAGAGGTAATATGGAGAGGGGGGCGGCGGAGAGAGATAATTCTTTGGAGTTGCATTATGAAATTTGGGGTGAATGGTACACCTTCATGGACACCTATAACCAACCTTGATAGCATCTCAAGTTTTTGCTAACACATTGTGTATTTTTTCTTTTCCTTTCCCATTTATTTTCTGTACTTGAACTGATAGCTGACATGTTTATCTGTTTGAGGTTGATTTTATCTACAATTGTATTATTCATATTGGGATGTCACCTGCGTGTGACGTGTGAGAAATCATATCCCTATGTTGTCATAAATGTCATTGCATGACCATTTCTCTTTTTAAATATTGCAAATAAAACTGAAGTTTTAAAAAAAAATAGATACTGCTCTGTTTTACATTGCAAATATTGTGTTATATACTGTCAGCAGTTTTATGGGATTTAAAAAAAACCCCAAAGTCTAATGTAAATAGAAAATTAAGGATAAAGGATTAAGACAAACGCTTCATTGCTATTAGAAAATTAATTTGTATCTTATATCACATGCAGGTTTACACAAGTAATTTTCATTAATAATTAACCTGCCTTCTCACATATTTTAAATAAAGCACAAGGTTAAACATTGAAGTTAAAATATCTTTCCCTGAATAATATAACATCAATACAGCAAATGACTGAAAAACACAGAATTGACCTTTCATCAAAGCTTTATTTTTTTCTATGGTTCATGTCATTTTTGGTCATAGTTAAAAGCATTTTGTTGCAAATGATTAATACACACACATCTGTGTGGCAGGACATAGATTAACAACAAATTTTCCTATAAGCAAGAACAAAAGAAACTTCATAATTGCATTTCATTTATCAAACCTTTATTAGGCTTTTGTCTAAAATCTACTCTCGGGTGCTGTGAGGAATGGCTTGTGTCCCAACTTTTATGTATTTTATTGGAAGGAAATGTAGAAGTAAAAAATGTATATCTGGCATCATTTGTTGCCTACGCGCAAAGCTCTGGAATAACAGATTGTTAGATTGATTGCATTAAATCACTAACTACAAACTATCTTTGGGATATATATATTTCACTCTTATACCGGCACTCTTGATAACTGCGGTAAATGTGCCTGGGTGCAGAAACAGCAAATGAAACAAAATATATCCAGAAGAATCCGCACTCACAGGTCTTACTAATTAAAAAAGACCTGTGAATGCGGATTCTTCTGGATATATATATATATATATATATATATATATATATATATATATATAAAACAAGCAAGCTGGAGCACTCACATAAAAAATTGGGCAACTGCCTGGGTGCTGGTTATATAATAATACAAATAGCAACAAAAAAACGCACTCACAGGACTTGATTTAGTGCAAACAAAGTGGTTTTATTCCGACGATTCGGCTCTGACACTCGAGCCACTTCCTGAAGAAGGCTCTAGTGTTAGAGCCGAAACGTCTGAATAAAACCACTTTGTTTGCACTAAATCAAGTACTGTGAGTGCGGTTTTTTGTTGTTATTTATATATACATATATATATATATATATATATATATATATATATATATATATATATATATATATATATATATATATATATATATAAACCTCAACTCAAAAGAACCGCACCATCCAGGACTTTCAATGTTCAATAAAGAAAAAAATTTATTATCAACGTTTCGGCTCTGTGTCTCGAGCCGTCTTCAGGATAAATTGTGCATACAAACATACAGTGATTAAATACCCTAAACACCCGCCAAATAATCAGTGACGTGTAACAATTTGCGTGACCCCCTCTGATGACATCATTCCACTTCCTTTGTCTCATAATTAGTGTATAATCCACTTCATAAAATTAAAGTTAATGTATTAAACCAATAATGTGAAGCTTCAGTGGCCAACCCACCCTAGTGCAGTGCCACCCGCGATGTGTGCAACTATTTAAAAATATCCGTGTACGCTACTCGCCCTTTCTTTGGGTGATCGTAGCTGTCACGGACTTTGCTCTACTAGCTTCCCAAAAGCTCTCCGTGGACGCCACTCGCAACGATCGCCGGTGCGTGCAGCCATCACAGACTGAACTCTATGTGGCAAGGGAACCCCCACCCATTTACCTGTTCTGTTGTCGCCCCGCCAGTAGGTACGGTACAGTGTATAGTCGCGAGTCGACTTGTCAGTAATCCTCGCTCCTTCCGTCCTCCGATGCATCCAATGCGCCTCTGAGATCTCGTACTGATCTTATCGCCCATTCGTGTCACACAGCCTCCTTTGCTGAAACTTGCTGGATTCAATGGTGGAGAAGTCCGCCGTCGGGCACGTCCCTCAACAATCGGTTCCGCACAGCCGTATATTAACCCTTCATGGGTGATTTCTGTGCGCCAATAGCGCTTCTGCATCTCCTTACATAGCAGTAGGGGCCGTCTTTTCCACATGACGTTTGGGGTCTTCGCTCCCGGGGTGAAGTATACACTGCCCCTTTTCTGGAGTCCCCATACGATTACAAGTTGCTGGTTTGCTGGTGCTTTCAGATGATTAACCCGAAGTAGGCATATCCATTGGCTCAAAATTTGACATTCACATGTTCTGACAGGTCGTATCGCACACCATCCGAACCCTACCAGGGGCCCAAGTCCCACTGTGAGGGGGATTCCCATCGTCACCTAGAGCACAGAACGAAAAAACTGAAGAATGGTTTAAAAATTGCATTATTGGGGAAAAAAGACCATGTAATTGTGTGTAACTATAACACTGCACAATTTTTCAGTTTTTTTTGATCCTGCACACAGGCACAAATGCAGTTTACTGTGTGCACCAGCAACTAGTTTTCTTATATATATATATATATATATATATATATATATATATATATATATATATATATATATATATATATATATATATATATATATATATATATATATATATATATGTGTGTATACTTAGGGGCAGATTTTTCAAGGGTTGAACAATAAATACGAATTTAAATTTTCGAGTGTGAAAATACACACATTCAAATTTTAATCCCCCTATTTGAATGTAAATTTGAATGAGAGATTTGACCATGGAAACAGTCCTAAACTGAATATTCGCCACCTAAAACCTGACAAGTTCATGCACAACAATGGCAGAGGTCTGTTATCTATCACCACTAATTTTTAAAACCATTAGGCGGGGGTGCAATGAGGCGATGGCCACAAAATACATATAGACAAATACAAGAGGTTATCTGCACTCAACCCATTATAAATATATTTAAGACATTGAGACATTTTTTACATACAGCTACTAAAAAATGCCTTACCCTTTAAACAAAACAGGGATTGTTTGTCCATATATTGCAATATATTTAAGCTGGCCAACTACATGAAAGTCATCCCATATCTGGCCAGTCCTATGCTCAATTTTATCTGATTCATTAAGAATTCTATTGCTTCATTATACATTTTACAAAGGGACTAAGTTTTACCTGCAACTTACTTGCTGCTTTCAAAGTAAAACTTGGCTGCCCTTTTATTAGCCACCTGACCTGACTATAGCTGGGAAGGGTGGGAGCTACAACATGGAGCTGGCCACTGCTCCTGTATAAACTATAAGAAACAAGGGAAAGTTGTACTCACCGCTAATTTTCAAAACCATTAGACTGTGGTGCAATGAGGTTGTGACCACAAAATACATATAGACAAATACAAGAGTCCTCTGCACTCAACCCATTATCAATATATTTAAGACATTGAGACCTTTTGTGCATACAGCTACTAAAAAATGCCTTACCCTTTAAACAAATATAGTCAGGTGATCCCACTGGTGGCTAATAAAAGGGCAGCCAAGTTTGGGAGTTTTACTTTGAAAGCAGTCCCTTTGTAAAATGCATAATGAAGCAATATAATTCTTAATGAATCAGATACAATGTATTATACAATTTGAGTGTATGACTGGCCAGATATGGAATAACTTTGACGTAGTTGGCCAGCTTAAATATATTACAATATATATTTATATGGGACAAACAATCCCTGTTTTGTTTAAAGGGTAAGGCAGTTTTTTTATAAGCTGTATGGACAAAATGTCTCAATGTCTTAAATATATTGATAATGGATTGAGTGCAGATGTCTGTTAAGCCATTTGGAGCTGTTAATAGCCTTCCTGACATTCAATTTTTTTTCCGGGAAAAACTAGATTCGTACAAATCAAATAGGAATCGAACATGATTAAAATTTTGAGTTGGAAACATTTGATTGAATATTAGACATTCAAATTTTTTCTAATTTGCAAGTAAGTCGCAGGAAAAACCTCTCTACTATAATGTGGACATGCTTAAGGTAAGCACGGCTTTCCATTTTGCTGGGATCCCCTCTTCTCTCAACCTTTATGGAGGAATTAAAGAGAGAAGCAGACATTGAGACATGGGCTATTGTCTTCTGTATGATGGTGGAGATTATTGATCATATAAGGGGAAATCCTGAACCTTTCCCCTTTTGACAAAGGGAAACCTTTCTACTATTACTGTATCTTCCAAACTAAACTAAAGGCTTTTTGGTGCTTTCACTGTTATGATGCATATTTGTCTGTCCATTCTCAGTTTTGAATTGCAAAAAATAATAAAAAGTTCCACATGTCTACAATGTTCAGTTTGTCAGAAAACTTAACGCTAGAACACTAAAATGTTAACGAATTCAACTTCAATAGTAAAAGCAACAAAGTTCACATGTACAACTTAGTCTATGACTGTTGGAGCGCTGGAACAAGAACCAATTTAATAATGGTGAAGAAGGTAATGCTTTTGTAGAGTTACTTTGTGAACCATCATCTTAATATGTCATATGATCTTAAGGTTTGGCAGGTTGGCATTGAAGCTAAATTTGTTATGACCACCAGCCCCACTATGTGACAAGAGGTAAGGGCATTTTATCGACATTTTTGACATTCCTCAAACTTTCCAACTTTAAAGTTGGTAAAAGATTCAGCAATATTTTAATTACTCCCCCAAAAAGCTAAAACTTATTTTGTGAATAACATTATGATTAAGCTTGCACATTATTTATTCAGCACTTCCCACACAACCTAAAATTAAACTGTGTTAAAGTATTACCTGTTAAAAAAACAAAGTACTTTTCCGATGTCACAGCTTCAGTCCAACAACATGGTGCATTAATAGTTAGAACATCTCACATTCAAAGGTTGTTAGGTTATCTGTATTTTTTTTGTAAAAAATGGAACTTTGAGACATTAGGCACCATTTGACTTTTTAACATAATGATGTATGTTCTTTATGAGGTTCATGGGCAGTATTGGGTAACTTGCTAAAGCTGGCCATAGTTGTAAAGATTTTTAAAAGATCTTTTCATTATTGTGAGACCAAGATTATCTTGAATCTATCGTTTAAATGACAATTTCAAGCGATATTGTCTAGTTGAAGCCAGGAAAACTGAGGGCAGCTGCCTGCTTGACCCTGCAAACATAGATAGATATCATTGTGACCAATGAAAATTTTTTAACCTGCCCGATCAGTTTTCTGACAGATGTCGGATGAAAAATTGTAAGATCGGGCGTAGTTTCGCCAGCGCTCCGCAAATTCACTAAAATCCGAAGTTGCGCTCAGGGGTACCGTAAGGTTGCGAAGTTGTGCTAGCATTGATTCGCTAAGCGAAGTGAAGTTACGCTAGCGATGGTTAATTTGCATATGGCGCCAAATTCAAATTTCAATGGAGGAATATGTAACAGCACTACAAATGCCTGGGAAACCTTCACAACATCAAATAAAATTTTTATTTTGCCCTTCACATGTGCCCACTGTATAGTTAAGTTGCCATGAGTTAGGAAATGTAGGGGGGAAGGAGGGGAGCCCCAAAAAATTTTTAGATCTTTTTCAGCCTATCACCCATAATATAGAAAAAAACGCCATGCGTTTTTTGGGACTTAGAAAAACTTTTTAACTTTTTTTTAAGAAATCCCTATCTACTCTATTGTGTTCGCCTGGTCTGAGGTGGCGAAGGAAGTCTAGCTTAAAAGGTAGCGTTCAGAACAATGCGTGCGTTAGTGAATTTGCGTAGTTACGTCCGTTGCGCAAATTCGCCAGGCGTAAGGGTGCGAAGTTACACTAGCGAAGTTACGCCAGCGTCCGTTAGTGAATTTGCGAAGTAACGAAATTGACGCTAGCATTAGGCGCTTTGGCGCATAGTGAATTTACCCCTAAGTTTCTTCTCCATGTCAGTATGAAGTATACCCCTCGTGCTTAGACAGAAATGCCTGCCTCTTATTTATAAGTGGTGTCCAGTAATAATAACAATACCAATTAATCTTTTAATAATTAATTTTAGGTATGATATTGTGATGTTTTACTATGAATTTTCCAGCAGGGGAAAGAACGTGTATAGTCTCTATTCATATGTACAGTATGTCAACATGGTTCACCTATTCATTAGCAATTGCCTAAAGGTATTTGAATTATAGATTTAAAACTACACAAATCTTCAGAATAAATTGTATTCTGTCTGTTAAATAAGCAACATGTCAAGGCAATTTCTATGTGTAGCTTACCTGCTGCAACAACTTTGTTTGCTGTACACTAGTGATGGGCGAATTTATTCGCCAGGCGCGAATTTGCGGCGAATTTGCGCATTTCGCCGCCAGTGAATAAATTCGCGAAATGCCCGCGAAAATTCGCGGCAAAAATTCGCCGGCGTCAAAAAATTTTTCCCGAAAAAAATGGACACCGGCGCCAAAAACGGGCGCCGGCGTCGGAAAAACAGGCGCCGGCGTCAAAAACGGGCGCCGGCGTCAAAAACGAGACGCCGGCGCCGTTTCGCGAATTTTTCGCCGTTTCGTGAATTTCACGCGAAATTCGCAAATTTTTCAGCGAAGCGAAGCGGCGTAAATTCGCCCATCACTACTGTACACAAATTTGCTGCCTTCAAAAAGCCACTTATGGGAATTGCCTTTGCATGGTGTTATTTCTACTGAGGCGATATCAAATTCCTGTAGAAGCAACAGGTTTAATACTAATGCCAGCAACTATCATTATTGAACTTCACACAGCTATGAGTACTCAAATTGTGTCGTTTGTGTGGCAGCCTATGTTCAAGTAGAATTAAATTATTACAATTAAAACAAGAAAATCCTTGTTGTTATGAGTCTGTTGATTTATTATATTATTGTTTTTCATAGAGTCAACAACTGTTGACTTATTGGTATAGTTATGACAATTAATTTATGTAATATAGTTACATGGACTAAGTTGCAATAAATAAAAAAGGATATTTAATTCCAAATCTATTTTAAATGAAGCCCTATTGTCCAATAAATATTAATTCCTAAGAACTCCCATGTAAAGTTCCCCTAGTCAGAGTATGGTTAGCACTGGCTCCAGAGGAAAAAACTCATGTGACGTAACAGATGCTTATACTTTCATTTGTTTTTCCATTGAGGTACAGAGAACTTCTGATGAACCAGGATAACAGTTGATATGATATGTAAGACATTCTGGTTTTGTTGCTTCCTATGTAGGTAAATTGTTTATGCAGGTATGTACGATGTGGCATAACAATAGAATTTAACACCAATGTATGGAAACACCAATGTATGGAAATTCTGCAGCAGTCACTGATCAATTCTATACTTTTGGTTGACAGGATGGCTATTTTATCTCTATAGGAGGTAAAATTATTTTGTTGCACTTTCATATTGCTATAATTGACATAACATTGAAAGCCACAATGGTATTTTTTTCTGATATTTCTTGCCTCTTCTATCAAACTCAGATTTATTTTACATTATGCTATATAGCACCCTGGAAAAACATTGGATATATTGATAGTCCTATGTATAACTAAATTAAGTACACAAGGCAATACAAATGCATTGCTGTATGTACCCTGAAATGGAAATTAATAGAAGTCAAGGATGCTCCCACAAAATATGAAGCTGGGGTATTGAACTTAGAATTATGTTGACATAGTAATATAAATAGTTAATATGAATCCCTTGCCAAATGCCCTCATCAGGAGAACAATATAGTCCTCATTTACTAATTTAGGTGCAAATTTGCTCCATATAGTGCCCTATAACAAGCAATCCATCTTTACTGGGGATGATTGATTGGTTATTATGGGTGACAATAGTGGAGCAATTCTGAACACTCATAAGTAAAGCAGATACATATTTGTTTTATAGCATCATGTGATAAAGGTACACTAATTATTGTTAGCTCTGCTCAAAGTATAAATGATAATAGTATAACTGCACCAGACTAGTCAAACCCAGCCCTGTGATATGAAGTCCAACTTGCATATTCTAAAGCCTTTCAAACATATTTAGCACTGCAGAATATGTTCTTGCTATGTAAATTATAATAATCTAAGGGCATAATGTAATAGAATTTTAAGAATTGCACCAGATCTAGTTATTCAAAAAAAAAAAAACATAACCAAAAAAATGTTTGCTTTCAAACTGATAACATTATTATTACTGATAATATGTTTATGTAGGCGTAACATATTCCAGAGCCCTGTTATCTAATGGCACCTTATATATGTGTCAATGATAAAATAGCTGGTTATTGCCTAACCTGTGGCAGGAATAAAGTAAAATGTAGCACAGAGCCAAAGCCTAATTCCAGAAGCAGCAGGGGTGAAAACATTTGTTACTTAATAGATCTCTTCTTCCTCTGAATGTTGCCTGATATAATTTACTACATTTCAGCTGGAGTTGCATTATCAGAAGAGAGTCTAGCCTATTGCTTTGACATTATTGAACAGATGTGGCCTCCCAGCAGTATTCAAATGCCTATTAAACTCTAAAGTACATTTTTCTTAAACATCATTGATTAATTTAACAAAACTTTTTTTCCCTTCTTCAGCACATTGCTGCTTGGTATAATATTTCTCTAATTCCGTGAGTAAAACATACAAATCTTTTAGATACAACACCAACATGGCAAAAGTTTACCACCCATATTTACATAGCAATTACATAGCAGTGTCGGATTGGGGCGTCTGCGTCCCACTGGGGCTGCCACCTCAGGGGCCTCCTACCCCATGCCACAGCTCCATAGTATCAGACCTGGGTCAGTGGTGCCCACTGAGATTTTTTTTCTGAATATCCAAAAATAAATATAAATGTACCTTTATTTACACAGACATACCTGATTCCAGAAATTAAAGGGAAGCCATGACATTCTAGGCGTCATTCTGATACCCCCTGGGTGCAAGAATGATAAGGGGTTCAAGAGCAAACCACTTTCTCATTCTAAGAGCATTTTATCCATTGTGCTGTTTTTTGCAGGGAGCACTGGATCAAAAATCTGTGCAAAGAGCAGCCAGCTACAGGAGGTGCACCCTAGTCCCGTCTTTACCACTAGCCTTAAAGCTGCAGATGGTATTCATCACAGGGTACTTAGCGAGCTTAGCCCTGTGATTGTCAAACCTCTGTACTTAATACTTAAACTTCAGGAATCATTGCGGTCTGGCATAGTGCTGAGAGACTGGCGAATTGCTAATGTGTTGCCTTTATTCAAAAAAGGATCCCGTTCTCAGCCTCAAAACTATAGGCCAGTTAGTCTGACGTCAGTGGTAGGAAAGCTTTTTGAAGGGTTAATAAAGGATAAGATACTGGACTTTATAGCAAATAATAATAATATGAGTGTGTGCCAGCATGGTTTTTTGCGTAATAGATCTTGCCAGACTAACTTAATTTCTTTTTATGAGAAGGTAAGCAGGGACCTCGATTCTGGGATATCAGTGGATGTGATTTACTTAGACTTTGCTAAAGCATTTGATACAGTGCCACACAAAATGTTACTGGTTAAATTAAGGAATGTTGGCCTGGAACATAGTATTTGTACCTTGATAGAAAACTGACTAAAAGATAGACTACAAAGAGTGGTGGTAAATGGAACATTTTCTAATTGGACCAGTGTTGTTAGTGGAGTACCGCAGGGCTCTGTACTAGGTCCCTTGCTTTTAAACTTGTTTATTAATGATTTGGAGGTGGACATTGAAAGTACTGTTTCTATTTTTGCAGATGATACTAAATTGTGCAGAACAATAGGTTCCATGCAGGATGCTGCCATTTTGCAGAATGATTTGTCTAAGTTGGGAAACTGGCAGCAAACTGGAAAATGAAGTTCAATGTTGATAAATGCAAGGTTATGCACTTTGGCAAAAATAATATAAATGAAAGTTATACACTAAATGGCAGTCTGTTGGAACTTTCCTTAAATGAGAAGGATCTATGGGTTTTTGTAGATAACAAGTTGTCTAATTCTGGGCAGTGTCATTCTGTGGTTACTAATAAAGGTCTGTCTTGCATAAAAAAGGGCATTAGCTGAAGGGATGAAAACATAATTATGCCTCTTTATAGGTCTCTGGTGAGGCCTCATCTGGAGTATTCAGTGCAGTTTTGGACTCCAGTCCTTAAGAGGGATATAAATGAGCTGGAGAGAGTGCAGAGACGTGCAACTAAACTGGTTAGAGGGATGGAAGACTTAAATTATGAGGGTAGACAGTCAAGGTTGGGGCTGTTTTCTCTGAAAAAAAAGGCACTTGCGAGGGAACATGATTACACTTTACAAATACATTAGAGGACATTATAGACAAATAGCAAGGGACCTTTTTATCCATAAAGTGGATCACTGTACCAGAGGCCACCCCTTCAGACTAGAAGAAAATAAATTTCATTTGAAGCAACGTAGGGGGTTCTTCACAGTCAGGACAGTGAGGTTGTGGAATGCACTGCCTGGTGATGTTGTGATGGCTGATTCTGTTAATGCCTTTAAGAGTGTCTTGGATGATTTTTTGGACAGACATAATATCAAAGGCTATTGTGATACTAAACTCTATAGTTAGTATAGGTATGGGTATATATACAGTAATTTATGTGAAAGTATGGAGGGGTGTCTGTATGGATGCTGGGTTTTCATTTGGAGGGGTTGAACTTGATGGACTTTGTCTTTTTTCAACCCGATTTAACTATGTAACTATGTAACTATATTTAACCCTACCACCTTTGCAACCAACTCACCACCCCCTTAGGCTCACAATGTAGTGCATTTTCCATTTGCATTTGACATTCCTCTGCTTTTCAGGGAGTCTGTGCACCATCCAGTATAGAAAGCAGAGTCACTTTAATTCCAGAATCCATCACTTAACATCACAGAGATATATTTTTCCATCTAAAAAGGCAAATGCATTGTGTATGAAACATTAGTAGCTGAATAAAGTACTGCTGGGCAAGCTAATGTTATTAGTGCCTATGAACATGTTGATACCTCACTGTGCATCTTTTTTTGTTTTTGCCTGAAAATGCTCATTTTCGGCAAAAAAAAAAAATTAAGCTGTTAAGCTTGCCCCACAGTAAATTTGTAAGAGGGTGAATGAATTTATGTGTGTGAATGGTAATGGTGATCTGTGAATGTATTCCTCTAATTGACCGTATGAAGAAAAGAATTCACCGGCACACAGGTATTGCTGGCAGGGAGAAAGCCCTTGCTTTAAAGTTTAATAGTGCGACATGCAACGTTTCGGGGACAACCCCTTTATCAAGCATGCTTGATAAAGGGGTTGTCCCCGAAACGTTGCATGTCGCACTATTAAACTTTAAAGCAAGGGCTTTCACCCTGCCAGCAATACCTGTGTGCCGGTGAATTCTTTTCTTCATATTGTCGTGGGTTTGCCGAAGCCCTTTTCCCCGAGCACCAGGGTTAGTATTCTACTGGGTGTGCGTGAGCAGTTTGAATTTTTTCCTCTAATTGACCACCAGGTGCACTAGACTGCTAAAGAGTAAAGATGTAATTTGTTCCCCACCAGTAGAGGGTGGTAGGCGTTATGGAGAGTGTAAAAGGGAGACAAACCCTAGATTTGAGGTCTTGGATGGGAGGAAGCTGCCGGATGCAGAAGCCTGGTAGGAGGAAGACTTGAAGGGAGAAGAAGAGAGAGATAGTGTTTAGAGTAGAAAATTCTAAAAAAAAGTGTAGCAGGCACAAGGTGCCTGAGGTAAGGTAGCTAGAACAGGCCGTTCTATGTCCGTACAAGGAGATCAGTGCGAATAGTTCCCTGTGGACACCCCATGAGACAGGGACCCAAGAGAAAGGGGTTAGGCAAGGCAGGGTTTCAAGGGCTTTGAGTCAGCGAGCTGCTGGTGAGGAAAACGCGATCAGAACAACAAAGGGGTGCTGGATGAGCACCAGATTGTTGAGACGGGAGGCCTGGACGAAATCATAAAGGGGTGTGGAACCGTGCTTGCAAATAAAACTTTGAAAGGTTTTTTCATGAAATCTGGACTGCATTTCTGTGTTCTGTCTAACTGATGGTGATCATCCTTACACATTACTCAACTAGTAATGTCTCAGATACATAATGGCTTATACCCATGCTTTATAAAATAAAGCATGGGGACTTATCATGGGGGTGGAGAGATGGATGGGCATATCTAACACATCAGGTAGAACCAAAAACATACAGTATATAAGAAATACAATACATTGTATCACTATTAAGGGGGTTATTTATCAAAAAATTAAATTTTCTCATGTTTTAAGTAAAAAAAGTCAGAACAAACTAGAATCCACAAAACCATGAAGAAATCTGCAAAAAGCTCGACTTTTTCAGATTGTCGCTGGAAAATTCCTAATTTTTCGGATTTGATGCCTGAAGTCTGTCCAGTAAAATGGGAGAGCTGGAATGAATGACCCTAGATAAGTATGATGTAATTGCAATTGCTGAAACATGGCTGAATAAGTTACATGACTGGCCAGTAAAGTATTACTAAAAAAAATATTACTATTGACAACATAAAATTTTTAGCACTCCTTCTGATTGTTCAATGATTCTCTATGATTGTTGCTATGTCACTTAAATACCACTGCGTGCTCAGTAAGCACGGAACACATAAGGCTAAATATGGAGATTCTTTTTTTCTAAACAAACTATTTATTAACTGCATCATTTTCAAGGTGGAGTCCAGTTTGTGCTAGCCTGCATTAGGAGAATAACTGGAGTACTGTTGTTAGTGTTTAAACCAGTAGAAAATTGCTATTATATTGTTCTATTAAAGTGGTGATTAGCCATGGCAAAATATAGACAAATGTAGACACTGGTGTGAAACCCAATACAAGCTATACATATAACCATACAGGTTCATTTTTGCAGCCCTCCAAAGTGCTCCTATCTGTTTCAGATTCAGATTTCATAAGCCTTAGTAGTATTCTGTAACCCAGAGTACATTAGCCACACAAGCAATGGAAGGGCAGGTGTGTCTGTGTGAAACTAAATCCCATTAGTAGTAGAAATATTTTTCCTCTCAGCAAATCCATAAAACAATGATTTTCCTTTTTCTGCATACATTTACAGGTGCCTACAGGCAGATTCATGAATATCTATTGCTAATACTCTGGCATCGCCCCCCCCCCCCCCTACACACACTCAAATCCCCTTTCAACAGGCAAGGGATCAACAAAAACTGATTGTTTAGCCATGTAAAACAAATACTTTAACAGCTGTTGAGCTAAATAAAAGCCTTGCTGAGGCAGTTAATTCATGCAGAAAGGTGGGTGACACCTGGAATACACTGATTTCTACACACACCATGTCATTAACTCACCACTCCACAACACTCCTTTTGTGCTTCCCACTTCAGTGTGGCCATATTTGCCAAACAATGTTATGTATAAAGACCTTCACTTAATAATTACAACCTTTTGGAAGCGTTTAACTTCAGAACACAGTCAACCCCTGTGATTCCCTCAATAGTTTTCATTAAGTTTATTCTTTTCTACAGAGATATAATGATTTTTTTTTTTAAACGTATTACAGTTTTCAAACTGTAGCCCGGTACGGCACCGTCTTTTCTGTACCCTTTATTTGTCCAAATCAATTATACGGTATGTGAGATGCACTACTTAATAAGTTACAAATTTAAAATATCTTTCATTTGATTACGTGTAAGTTACAGGTGATTTTGATAATGACTTTGCTCACTTGAATATAAAAACAAAAGATTTGGTCCTATAAAAGGAGGCCTCCCTCCCTTATTTATAACAAGCATATAGGTACAGTAGTACAGTAGCTCTGTGGGGATTGCAGCAGAAAATTAAACTTGGCATGCTGTGCAGTAAATAAATGAGCCTTGCATCAATTTATTAAAACAGCATACAGGTATGGGATCCGTTATCCAGAAACCCGTTATCCAGAAAGGCAGTCTCTCATAGACTCTGTTATAATAAAATAATAAACATTTTTAAAAATTAGTTCCTTTTTCTCTGTAATAATAAAACAGTACCTTGTACTTGATCCAAACTAAAATATAATTAATCCTTAGTGGAAGCAAAAACCACTTATTGGGTTTATTTAATATTTACATGATTTTCTAGTAGGCTTAAGGTTTGAAGATCCAAATTACTGAAAGATCCATTATCCGGAAAGCCCCAGGTCCCAAGCATTCTGGATAACAGGTCTAATACCTGTACTTGAAAATCCAGTGCATAAATAATGTACAATATAAATATTGAGTATAAGTGTGACTAGTATATAGAGCTTTGAGTGCAATTAAATGAAATACAACTCTGACACAAGTTACTTGTTTTATACTTGTTTTAGCTAGAAACCAGTTGGTATTGTCAAAAAGAGATGGATAGAAAGCTGGTATTATTTGCAAACCTTTCCTATTAACCTGTTAAAGACCATATAAATAGTTGTTGGGGGGCAAAGGGTTACCAGGTCATTGGCAAAACTCATTAGCAATCAAAGAAAATCATATTAAGAGCAGGAAGAAACTAACTGCTAAATTGATGGGTTTACATTAATCAGATTGACAAGCAAATCATTCATTTGCAATTCGCAAGCAACCATCTGCCTTTTACAAAACGATGTATTGATCAATCAGCAAGCTGGACTCATTCACATTTGCATAGGGATGCATTGGTTATTAAGGAATATTTAATCACAGTAGGGTAGAATTTAACATTTAGTAACTGAACCCTTCACTGGCATAGAAAACTCACTCACATTTTGGAATGCAAAAATACACAGTTGAGCTAAGGTAATGATTTTTGCCCTTGCAATGTGAAAGTGTCATGGTCTTCATACCCCCTGAAAATCAAGTACTGCCACTTCACAGCACCATGTCTCTCTTACTTGCACAAACATATATGAAATGTAATTTTATAGTGTAGAAAATGAAAATACAGACTTGGTAGTAGATCATAAAAACTGTAGGTGATTTTACTTGTATATAAATTCTTTAAACACATTTAATAGCAGGGGTGATCCAGGCTATTCTGGTGCCATTCTAGTCTCTCCCCCCACACCCAATTTGTTGCTTCTTTAGTTCATTTGAAGCCTGGGACAATGTGGGTATAGAAAGTGCTGTTGGACTCTCTTACACTGCAAGACTTTTAATAAAATCAGGAAGTCTGTCTCTTACACAGTTAATTTGGATTGAAAAAGACAATTGTCCATCAAGTTCAACCCCCTCCAAATAAACCCCAGTGCATATATATTGTATATGTACACATACTTATACACTTACATATATAAAAGCATATATACACATATTTATACTACATTAAATGCTGGTCTTGAGGTCATAATAGCCTTGGAAATTATGCTTGTCCATCCAAGCCTCTGTAATTGCATTAACAGAATCCGCCATCACAACATCATCCTGCAGAATATTCCACCACAACCTCACTGCCCACACTATGAAGAATGATTTTAGCAGCTTCAAAAGAAAGTTATTTCTCAAGTCAAGGGGCGGCCTCTGGTTCTTTGTTCTTTTCTATGTGAAAAAGATTCCCTGCTATCTGTCTATAATGTCCTCTATTGTACTTGAAGAATCATGTTCCCTCAGAAGAACCTTTTTATCCAAAGTAAACAAACCAAAACTTTATAATACTTCCTCATAATTAAAAGCTTTAATTCCACCATACACATACAGATTTATAGCCATCTGGATGCCTTGGGTCTCATACTTTTCAACTTAATATTAATGATTGTAACCTTGTGTTATTGAAATTTTGCAGACCACCTAAAACAAAGAAGTAAATAATACCGCCCCTAAAATTATTGTTATAACTCTTGATATTTTATACTTTTATTTATTAAAAAAAAATTTTACGTTGCAAATAACATTCAAATTTGAGGTTAAGAATTTGCTGTAAATGAAGTTACATATAATATTTCTGTGATTTTGAGTATGAACATAAAAAGTACTGATGTAACTAATTACTATTGCTTCAATAAAAATTTGAAATACAAAAAAAAGCTTCAATTCCAAATTAGCTGTGTGTTTCTCCACTCTCCCCAGCTTATTAAGGAGAACTAAAGCTTAATAAAGAAGTAGGATAGAAATGTTGCTCATTTTGTTTTGGGCAGCCCAAGGCACAGCCCTTTAACAGTGTAAATATTTGTCTCCATATATGCCACAGTAGCTCCCATCTTCTTTTCTGCACATGCACTGTACTGCTGTCACTTACCTGAGCTTAGGGGCTGATTTACAATATACAGTACATTGTATATATAATATAAAAGTGACATAACACAGCTGATTAATAATGAATTCATATTTTCATTACATCGCAGCTCAGAATTTACTAATCGGCCTTGTAGCCTTGTCACCTCATTTTTTGCTTGATTATTTGCTATGATTTTTAAGCTTAATAGCTGCACAGACCGCACTGAGCATATTAATGTCATATTAATGTCACGCTTAACAAAATGCAAGCCGGTGACCTCCTGTACTTTGAAGGCCTGAATCATTATTATTACTGAAATTCCTCCATATTGTTTTTATGTTTTAGTTCTCCTTTAAGGATTGGAGCATAAACCTGAACTGCATACTCACAGTGAGGCCTTACCAGGGAGGTAAAATTATGTTTCATCCCTTGAGTTAATACCCATTTTTATGCAAGACAGTAATTTAGAGTTACACATTTTGTTATCCACAAAAAAAAACAAATATATATATATCTCATTACACTTCGATTTAATGTAACTTTGATGTAACTGGCATTTTTTTGTTCTGCAGAATTTCACCTTGCATTCATCAACACTGAACCTTTTTTTTTTAATTACTTATATTAGATATACCATGACCTGGATGAATGAAAATTTTCATGGTCAACACTTAACCTTATTTGCTTATTTGCTGCCCAGTTCTCCAATTTAGGAAATATCTATCTGCAAAGTAGCAGCATCCTGCATGGACCTTTTTCATAATTGAATATCATCAGCAAAAATACAGACAGTTCTTACAATGCCTAAGCTCATGAAATGGGAACTATCACAAAAATGAAAATTTAATAAAAGCTTCATCTCTAGAAATTTTCTAAATATACTCAATTTAAAATGCAATAATGTTTCTGCAATCATGATGTTATTCTTTACTAACCCTCTCTCAGCAAACTGTCTCTCTTCATTCTCTCTTCATGCAGTAGTCGGAATCAGATTTTGATTGACAGTTTGGTCTAATACATCTTTTGGGGGGCTCACTAGAGGGAAGTCGTAAAGAGTAATTGAATATTTTCAAAACAGCACAACATTTTTAATTGATTCTATTTAAAAAAATCTCATGTGATGAAGCTTTTATGAAATTTATTTCTGGAAGGTAATTATTGAACAAATGTAAAAAGCAAACATCATGATGCATGACTGTAATATATAATTTTTGTTTACTTCAGATGGTTAGTGATGGGCCAAGGAGTTAATCTATCATACAGTATATAAGTACATCTCCAATATTAATGCTTTATTTCTTAAAGGGGTTGTTCACCTTCTAAACACTTTTTCCAATTCAGTTGTTACCCAGAAATAAAGACTTTTTCAATTACTTTCCATTATTTCTTTTTTACTGTTTTTCCAAAATCAAAGTTTGAATTTGAATGTTCATGTTTCTGGTGTTTGAGTCTGGCAGCTCAGAAATGCAGGTACAGACTCTAAACTGTTACAATTTTGCAACATTTAGTTGATACGTTTCTCAGCAGCATCTCTGGAGTATTAGCAACAATTGTATCAGTTTCTAACAGCTGCCTGTAATGAAACCCAGAGACTCTGTTCAGCAGGGACAAAGATATGAAATGTATCAACTAAATGTATACATTTAGAACAGTTTACAGGGTCGGAGACCCCCCTCCCAGAGCTGCTTCAGAAGGTGAAAAATTACACTATACACTTTCAATATTAGAAAAATAGTCACACATAAAAAATAGAAAGTCATTGAAAAAAATCATTATTTCTGGTGATCTATCTGAAAACAACTAGTTGTTTGACGGTGAACCACCCATTTAAGGCTGAGGCATGTAATTTGATTCCTTTCAAACTCGACAGCTGAAGGGATGGTTTTGTGATTCAGATTCATGCTGCATGATTGAAACCAAAGTCATCGGCAAATTATATCTGCATAGATGTATATTTTATATTTAAATCTCTCTATACAAATCTGGATTATGATTTACACCACTGAAGTTTGTGTCATATTTAATCACATACAAATTTAGGAAAGATGGAGTTAAACTGGTGCAATTACTGTATTCCAATATTGTGGGAAGTAAAAAAATGTCTTTGATGTTTAATGATTTTCAGGCATAACAAACATTTTGCAACAATTTAACTTCAAATTTGTATGAAGGCCACTTTCTTAAATTCATCCCCCATGTCACACAAGCAGTTTATACTGTAAACAAAAAACAAACGGCAACACACCCTGTTAATTTAAGGCACAATTGAGTATTCTGTATTAAAAGTGGTATTAAAAGCAGTATTGATTCATGGGAGGAGAGGGTCATTCTTCCCCTCTACAAAACACTGGTAAAGCCCCATCTAGCACATGTAGTGTAATAGTGGTCTCTAGTGCTCAAACGGGATGTTCTTGAAATAGTAAATGGTAGGGGGCGCCAGGGGCGATCCTGGCCATTTTGCTGCCGGAGTCGGCCTTGGTTCTGCCCTCCCTCCCCACGGCACGCATATTTTCAGCACCCGAGAGGGTCAGGGCGTCAACATCGCAGGTGCAGAGAGCACTCTCTGCACTAGAAGAGCCAAATTTCCAGGTTGAAAAAAAATTCAGCTCTTAGTTACCAGGAGAGGTGTTTTTGCCACCCCTTGCAACCAGGGGGTGAAGCCACCTAAGACGAGTTTCTCAACTCACCTCATTGGCGGAGGGCACCTGGGGGGCGCTGAGCTGGGAAGGGGAGTCCTTCAGGCAGGAGCTGTTTATGCACAATGAACATGAAGAGAAAAGGACAGGATCAGGGTGATGAATGGGGCGAAGAGCAAGAGTCTGGAACAGGACTGGAGTTACCATAAACAGCTTGATGGAATAAAGCAGATGGAAGACCAGAGTGGTACATGTGGGCAAAGTGGTAGAACAGGAACAGGACAGGAGTTGGCAGAGATCAATGGCAGAGCAGCAAGGGATGGAGGAGACAAAGACTCTGGGACAGGACATTCGGGCGTAGAGACAGGACTGTAGCAGGACAGGATGGTGCGGGCGTAGAGACAGGACTGGAACAGGACAGGAACAGGAGCGGGAACAGCATAGAAACTAGACAAGACAAGGTACAGACAAGGTAAGGTACAGGTAAGGCACAGCCAAGGCAAGTCAAGGTACAGTCAGGACCAGAGCAGGGAACAGAGCTAGGGCTTGTTCCTCAGTGTTTAGTAAGTCCGATGATCAGGCACTGGTGATGAAGAGGGCTGGCCTTATATAGGGCAGGGTTAGCCCTTATGGCTGATCCTAACCCACCAATTATATAGGGCAGGGTTAGCCCTTATGGCTGATCCTAACCCACCAATTAGGCTGTTGCTGGGAATGAGCTGAAAAGGCCAAGTGATAGGTAGAAAGCAAGCCTGCTAGCAGCTCACCTGGCTCAATGGTTAAAGCATAGAGCCAGAAACCCAAAAGTCTCTGACTCAAATCCCAGCTGAGCCTTATAGTAAAAGACCAATGAGAAGTATGAAACTCATAAAAAGTCCCGTTAATTTAAAAAGGTTGACCAAGTTAGCATTGTTTATACTGGAGAAGAGATTCTTAAAGGGAATATAATAAGTATGAATAAATATATTAGCGCGTCATACAACTACAATAAAGTTTCTTACATTTATTACATTAATACAAAAAAAGGATAAAAGTGCAAAAATCATTTTGTATAATGAGAACTGAGGAATCCCAGCAGATCCTTATAGTAAAAGACCAATGAGAAGTATGAAACTCATAAAAGGTATGAAAAGTCCCAGTAATTCAAAAAGGTTGTCCAAGTAAGGATTGTTTACACTGGAGAAGAGATACTTAAAGGAACAGTAACACCAAAAATAAAAGCGTTTTAAAGTAATGAGAATATCATGTAATGTCACCCTGCACTGGTAAAACTGAACTATCTGCTTCAGAAACTCTACTATAGTTCATATAAACAAGCTGCTGTATAGCTCTGTGCTTTGGTGGATTTGTATTTCATATATAATATTTTAAGGTATGGCTGGTTATAAGAATTACCATAGCTGAAAAATATTTTGCGATACCTAGGGGCACATTTACTTAGCTCGAGTGAAGGATTAGAAGGAAAAAAACTTCAAATTTCGAAGGTTTTTTTTTGGCTACTTTGACCAACGAATTGGCTACTTCGACCTTCGACTACGACTTTGACTTCGAATCGAACGATTCAAACTAAAAATCGTTCGACTATTCCACCATTCGATAGTCGAAGTACTGTCTCTTTAAAAAAAACTTTGACCACCTACGTCACTACCTAAAACCTACCGAGCACCAATGTTAGCCTATGGGGAAGGTCCCCATAAGCTTTCTAAGTATTTTTTTTATCAAAGGAAAATCGTTCGATCGATGAATTAAAATCCTGCGAATCATTCGATTCAACGGATTTAATCGTTTGCGGTAAATCCTCCGACTTCGATATTCGAAGTCGAAGGATCTTACTTTGACGGTAAAATATTGAGGGTTAATTAACCCTCGATATTCGACAAATAGTAAATGTGCCCCCCTACTGTATATAATATATATATATATATATATATATATATATATATATATATATTTATATATATATATATATATATATATATATATTAGCACATTTTTTTGAAATAATAATTACAGTTTTAAAATACTAGGCAGGGTTAATCTAAAATTATATTAAAAGGGTGTTTGTGAATGTTCTTTTTTAGCCTGCCAAACAGATCAGCTATTGTTATAACAGGTGTGTGGGGTGAGCACAGAATAGTGGAAACACTGTTACAATACCATAAACATTATTTACCTCTTAGCCAAGCATACATTGTGTATAATTTAAATCAGCATATGCTTTTGCAACTACATAACATAGTTTTCTTGGGAAGTCTCTGTATATAAGAATTCTCTAACTGATGTTCACTGTTTGCCACAAAACATATACTTTTACTGGGATGTCATTCTCAGCAGCAATAACCTTACAGATGGCAGACATTTCTTTTGAGGCTTTTGATGTACAGTATGTATGTTCCTGATGTTCTCTTCTTGTACTGTTCTTTAAAATCATGATATAAATTATACATTTGGGGCTTGGTACCTCACTATTAGTGGGGTATTAAATCCTGGTTCCGCAATCAATCAGCTCAAGTCCAAGGCAGGTACTAGGCAGTGTAGGTGAATTTACTATCCATATAAGACCACAAAGTATAACCACTTCTTTCTTGGCAGAAAAGTAATCAGTTCTACTTTTTTTTCTGTCTGTATTAATTGTTCTTCCTATCTGAATTTAAGTGGATGCATCCTTCTTTATAATTATATATATTCTTAAAAAAAATGTTTAGGGTTTTTCTTACTCTGGATGGACGTGTTTTAGCTAACTTTAAAACATCACATTGCCCAGCATGCATAATTTTAATCTTACAAATGAAAATACAAGTAACTTACATTCATGTCCCAAAGATCTACTTGATAAAGGGTTGTTATACCCGAAACATGTAGTGTCAATAAATGCACATTGCAGTTATTCTGCCTTTCCTAATATACAATATTGATGTCCCAAAGAACATTTTGAACTTTAAAAAGACAGGTACGGGATTTGGTTATCTAGAAGCCTTTTATCCAAAAAGCTTTAAATTACAGGAAAGACATATCAAAAATCAAATTTGTGAGTTTGTTTCTAGAAAATCAGAATGTAAAAAACTCAATTGTATACAATCACAAAAAAAAACTTGGACTGTTTTTGCTAACATAGGGGTCAAACTGCACCAGTGATGTAATATTTATAAAGGACAATTTCTCTTCCTATAGTTTAGTCAACTAGTACAGGCTAACACCCATGTTATGTATAAAGCACTGCTTATCTTGAACATCGTGCTATATAAATAAATGATGATGATGTTATACAGAATACAATTATTCTATACTAGAAAATTCATTCATATGTATACAGTCATTATTTTCCAAGTATGAACAATCACAAGTTTTAAATAGTTGTTTAAAAATTATTTATTCTAAACATTTCTACTACTTGAAGGATACAAGATCATGTGTAGATGCTTTGATAAAATTCAGCTAGAGGGGTTGTACTAGTCATTGTAACCCAACACTTGCATAAATTAGATTTTTTACTGATCTGGTAACCTTATGCTGCTATCCAGTAACATAGTTTCTTCGAGAAGAAGATGCTTATCTATGGGCTCCTGCAATGTACAATATTATTGTTTGCCATTGTAGCATTGTGGGCTTAGGTTATGATTTTCAAAGCTGCAAAGGAATATTCTAACTGAAGCTGCACTTTATGCAATCAGTGATTGCACCTAAAACTTACATGATAAATCCATAGTGATGTTCCTTGAATTATCTATATATTAGCATCTGATAACTGGATAACCAAGACAATGAACACCCAATATGGCGGACCTCATAAGAAGAGAGATAAATAAATAAGGAGTTTAGTTTCAATGAATTATTAGTATGTTTGCTTTCTAAGTAATATTTCTAATGCTATGATGGTATGCACATTAACACCAGAATAATAATAAACATGATATACTTTAAAATGCCCTAATGTATAATAACAAAAGTAAAGAATTAATCTTTCCAACAGTCACTTGTGCTTCTTATTTAAAGCTCTTCATTTCCAATGCATCTGTGAACCTTTATTCTGGTTTCCTGCTCAAAAAAGACTAGTTTTATCTAAAAGGTCAATTCATTCAGCAGGGCACCCAGTAGAATTGAATATAATTATCCCAATCTTTGCTGTGTAGAATTCATGCTTGAATTCATTCACAAAATAGAATGCAGTATAATTAACTCAGAGCTTCAGCAATCCCCCATTGAAAATGCTTCAGGTATCCTTCTGCCTCACTCACAATAGAAGATTTTCATTTAAGGACATTGTACGTATTAACCCCTATTCAGCATCCAATTACTCTGAATAAGTGAATTGTCTGTTTCAGGAATGTAATTTGAAAATGTTGTCATGCAATCTGAGGCAGGAGGGGTCTTTTTTCATTAATCTAACTCTCATTTAAGTAGAAAGCCTGTAGCTAATTTCAAATCCATTAGTTTTGAATACAGGTGATTACAATTCTCTTGCGCATAAGACAACAGAAATGTCTATCAGAAATGACTGTGAGGTTTTTAATAACAAGGACAAAAGAGGTTTGATGAGTTTGTGACCTGTTCAATAATGCACACAATTCAATTTAGATCTTGACAAGCCAAAGTTAATATGAGTCCGTTGAAAAATAAACTTTAACAAATAAGGCAGATGAAAAGAAATGTATCAACATGGAAATTGTATTTCCCATGTTAAAAACATTTTTTTAGAAAATTTTTTAAAAAGATAAAACCTCAAATGACCAAAAAATGTAGTTACTGAAACTTTAACTAACTTGCTAACTTCATCTCTTTATAAGAGCAAATATGCTTCATGCCTGGAAAGCAATCAGTTCTGGTTTTTATGTAATTATGAGCTGAGCTGAACTAATTGCTATATGGGGGTCCAATTTTACAGGAGTGATATGGAAGCACTACTCAAATCAAAGTCATGTATAACATTGTTTTAATGTTTTTTTAACATCATTTACCATGATACTAACAACCCAGATATTTTCCCCTGTTTGCTTTTGCATGTTCAGGAAATTAGAAAATTCAAATTAAATTAAAAAAAATCTCTTTTCAACAACTGTGTTTTTAGTTGGTTCTTTTAGGTTTAAATAATGTTGTATCAACCTTGCCTCTGTGAAATGAGTAAGGCTTGTTTCTTTTTTTTTTTCATGAAATGCACTTTTTGGAACTGCATCAGTTAAATTGTGATGGTGCAGTTTGGGTCAGCCTGTCGCTGAAGTATGAGTTACCTCCTATTAATATGGTAAACCAAACCCAGAACAAACCCCAAGGTCTCGGCCTCAGCTCACGCCTCCACCTATAACAACTGCCTTTCACTTCGGGAGGAGCCCTCCGCTACTCGGATGCCACCAGGTCTTAAAGTGAGAGAACCAGGGAGAGATTTCTGGGCTGGCAAGGGAACCAAACATTAACAGGGAGAACAGGGAACTAGGAGCGCTATCGTGGAATAGGCCGGGTGAATACCAATCGGGCAGACCAGTACCAAATCAGGAGGCCAGAGGGATCACAGGGAAATCACAGGCCATGTCAAACACACCAGTAGCGCAGTACAGAATTGTGATCCAAGAGAGTAGTCAAAAACAGGCAAGAGTCAGGACAGGCAACAAACTAGACAAGGTCAGGGACAGGCAAGGTCAAGAACAGGTAAAACACATTTAGAATCACACCAGGAAATATTAAAAATAGACCTATGTTGGGCAATGTGAAAAAGGACATGGCTCCTTTAAATATTGAAACTTTACCCCAAACACAATGACATTAGACGCAGATATGCATCAAAAACCTGGAAGGGGCGAGCGTGGCATCAAAGAATTGGAGCATGTGAAAAAGGAAACAACGTGCATCCCTGTTGTGCTATACCAGGTACAATACCAGGTACCCTCACACCTCCCTTAAATTGATGGACCGGGGCATTTAAACCTGGACCCTACTTTTCCTGTGATGAATGTACCTCAAAATGTACTGGTTATATATATTTAAATGAATCACTAAACTATGTTAAAGATGTCTAGAACTGCATAAAACCTATATGTATGTGAAATTACAGTTGTCATACTAATTACTGTATATTACAATAATGTTATTTAAAGGACATTATTAGAGAATGAAAAGTTCTAATATTTTTCCGTTATAAAGAAATTACTTGTATTAAAGGACATGTAAACCCCCCCCATAAAAAAACCGTGAACAACTCTCTTTAAACACCTGCCACTCTAGTTGTTCATACTTTAATGGTAATGTTGCAGCATCCACTTAGGATTTCATCTACTTCTCTAACCCACTCTGCTCCCTTCCTTGGGAATTAACTTTGGCTACTGGCTACTGAGCATGCTCAGTTCTTCTCAAATCAGATTACTTAACACACCCTAAAGTCTAGCAACCAATGAAGAGATGGTATTGATGGTTTCCATACAAACTCTGCTCTAGCTGTCTAATATTCATTCCCCTAACTTTTCTCCTGAGCTCAACTTAATCATCACAGTGCCATTCCAAGCAGGACTTTTTATCAAAGTAAGCTGTGCCTGTGTAAGCCTGCTTTCTTGATTGTATGAACTTTACAGTGCACATGTGCTTTCAGTGTCGGACTGGGATGCCAGGGGCGCACCAGAAAACCTTAGACCGTGGGCCCACTTTCCAAACTATTATTCCTCATCTCCTCACTTAACCTCTACTAGTCTTTTATATCTACATACTATACTCTATTCTTCCATTATTAAGCCCCATAAGAAATAGGGAATGACCATGAAATATGGCTAAATGGTTAGAAACAAGAGGGCCCACTGACACCTGGGCCCAGCGGGAGTTTTCCTGGTATCCTGTGTGCTTTTCTGATGATGTGTCAGAGGAAAAATATGGCTGCCGGGTGAAATCTGCTATTCTCTGTTACTACATGGCAATTGCCAATAATTTCTACAATCAAATGTTCCTTTCTCACTTCTGCTCCACTTACAGTATATACACTTGCCCCTACTTAACTTAAGACTAAAAACACTAAGGGGGTTATTTATAGGGATGCGAATCCGAATCCTGCTGATTTGCATATGCAAATTAGGGGCAGGAGGGAAATTGCGTGACAAGGAAGTATAAAATGTTTTCCCCCTTCCCACCCCTAATTTGCATATGCAAATTAGGGTTCGGATTCGGTTCGGTATTCGGCCAAATCTTTCACGAAGGATTCGGGGGTTTGGCCGAATCCAAAAAAGTGGATTCGTTGCATCCCTAGTTATTTATCAAAGTTCGAATTTATCTCAATATTTTCTGCCACAAACTCCGATCAAATCCACTCGGTTTTTTTACTCTTATTTATTATTACATTTTCCCGATAATTTACTTTGTAGAAAAAAAGATTTTCACCATTTTTTTGGATTTTTTCATCCGATTTTCAAGATTTTCTCAGAATTTTCACCCGAAAACTTCGGGATATTGCACGAAACCCTGCGCACATCAAAAAATCATTGTGACTTCTCCCATTCATTGACTTATATACCACCTCTACAGATCTGAGAAGCCGGATTTTCAGATTCTGACTTTTCCATCCTCTGGGTTTAATAAATTCTGAGAAAATCGTGATTTTTTAAAAGTCCGATTTTATAAAAAAAATCACAAATTCTTCGTGATTTTTGCATTCAAATGTCTACTAAAACTGTACTAAATACAGGAACACAATAGACATGGAGATTTAACCTTACAATAACAAAGTAACTCATTTTCTTTTCCAAAGTTATAATGCCATATTTTGTTAACCACTTTTGCTTAACAAGCAGAAGAAAACACACATATAGTATGTTAAGTTTCTGGTGTATTTCAACTTGTTTTATCTGACAAATTTTTTATTTTGGTGACTCACAGAACTGCGTGCATTTCATTATTCTATACAGACCTCCCTGAATAGAATAGAGATTTAATACCTCCTGAATAAATGAATACATAATTTTCACATTTGTCAGATATTTTGCCCGCACATTTAAAAATATAAGTGAGCAACGTATTAAACTGGTTATTTAAGAAATCTGTTCAGTGCCCTAGGATATGTGCAACGGGAGCACATGGGGTGAATTTACTTTTGAGAATAAACCAAGAAACTGTATAGGAAAATATTAACCCTTTACTTTTACCTACATAGGGCCAACCTGATCTTAGTGACATTGGGTAAGTGTTTGCCCATAACAGGCATCTCGTGGGGCCATTGCATTTATCTATACTTGAAGGCACATTTACCAAAGGTCGAATTTCGAATTCATGTGAGTATTTAAAAACTCCCATAAATTAGACCAGTAGAAATCTATTTGAAAAATTGAATTTTTAAAACTCGGATGAATAAAATCGACTGGAAAACTCAAACCAAATTTGAATCTAATTCGATTTGAATTTAAAAACTTAATTAGAGTTTTTTCTCAGAAAAAAACTTGATTTTCAGGAAGGCTGCAAATAACTCCAATTGATAACTGGAGTCTCCAATTTATGTAAAGAGCAATTCAGCAAGTTTTAGTTGACAAGTAGTCGAATTTGAGGTATTAAAGGGCCAGAGTTAAAAATAACTCGAATCAAATTTGAATAACTCCCTAGTCGAATTTGACAGTTTTGTCCATAAATAATTTTGAAAATTTGAATTAGAATTTTCAATTTGACCCTTAGAAAATCTGCCCCAGTTTTAGTCATTGTTCAGGTGTATAAATGATCTCTCACTCATATATAAGAGGTATGTAAAATGTGTGGAAAGCAGCTTATATTATTATTATTTAAGTTTTGTTCCACCACATGTATGTTTTTGGTATTAAGTACTCAGAGGACTGGTGAAATGATTTCAAGAATACTCAGAAATTAGAGTTGCTTTAAACTTATCTCCACTAGATACAGTATAGTGACCTGGATGAAGGAAACCCTTTAAATACACTATTTTACTTTGCTGTTCATGGGTTTAAAAACATTTTCACAGTTCCCCTTATTTTTTCTTTAATCAACGAAGAGCTGTGCTCTCCAGTGCTCCCCAGAAAGCGGCTGGGCGATGCTGCCCCAAATATTTTGTTGCCCTAGGCCAGGGTCTTTGTTGCCTCAGTTCAACCTTTTAACTCTATTTTAACCTGCCTAATTGCTAGTTACATAGTTAAATAGTTGAATCGGGTTGAAAAAAGACAAAGTCCATCAAGTTCACAAGTTCATCCTCTCCCAATAAAAACCCAGCATCCAAACAAACACACTTCCCTACTTTCACATAAATTATATATACCCATATCTAAACCAACTATAGAGTTTATTATCACAAATTCACAATAGCCTTTGATATCATGTCTGTCCAAGAAATCATCCAAGGTCCTCTAATGTACTTGTAAAGTGTAATCATGTCTCCTCGCAAGCGCCTTTTTTCTGGAGAAAACAACCCCAACCTTGACAGTCTACCCTTATAATTTGTCTTCCATCCCTCTAACCAGTTTAGTTGCACGTTTCTGCACTCTCTTCAGCTTATTTATATCCCTCTTAAGGACTGGAGTCCAAAACTGCACTGAATACTCTAGATGAGGCCTTACTAGGGTCCTATAAAGAAGCATAATTAAGTTTTCATCTCTTGAGTTAATTCCCTTTTTTATGCAAGACAGAACTGCATTTGCTTTAGAGGCCACATAATAATTTGGTATCTACAAAAACCTCCTAGTTATGGAAACTCCCAATACACTGCCATTTAGTGTATAACATACATTTATATACATATATACATACATATACATAGACATACATTTATATTATTTTTGCCAGTTCAGAACCTTGCATTTATCAACACTGAACCTCATTTTCCAGTTTTCCAACTTAGTCAAATCACTCTGCAAAGTGGCAGCATCCTGCATGGAGCTTATAGATCTGCACAATTTAGTGTCATCTGCAAAAATAAAAACAGTACTTTCAATGCCCACCTCCAGGTCACTGCGGTACTCCACTAACAACACTGGTCCAATTAGAAAATATTCCACAGGTACAAATACTATGTTCCAGGCCAACATTCCTTAAAGGGATACTGTCATGGGAAAAAAAAATTTTTCAAAATGAATCTGTTAATACTGCTGCTCCAGCAGAATGCTGCACTGAAATCCATTTATCAAAAGAGCAAACAGATTTTTTTATATTCAATTTTAAAATCTGACATGGGGCTAGACATATTGTCAATTTCCCAGCTGCCCCAAGTCATCTGACTTGTGCTCTGATAAACTTCAATCAATCTTTACTGCTGTACTGCAAGTTGGAGTGATATCACCCCCCTCCCTTTTCCCCCCCAGCAACCAAACAAAAGAACAATGGGAAGGTAACCAGATAGCAGCTCCCTAACACAAGATTACAGCTCCGTGGTAGATCTAAGAACAGCACTCAATAGTAAAAACCCATGTCTCACTGAGACACATTCAGTTACATTGAGAAGGAAAAACAGCAGCCTGCCAGAAAGCATTTCTCTCCTAAAGTGCACAAGTCACATGACCAGGGACAGCTGGGAAATTGATAAAATGTCTAGCCCCATGTCAGATTTCAAAATTGAATATAAAAAAATCTGTTTGCTCTTTTGAGAAATAGATTTCAGTGCAGTATTCTGCTGGAATAGCACTATTAACTGATGCGTTTTGAAAAAAAACATGTTTTCCGATGACAGGATCCCTTTAATTTAACCAGTAACCTTCTGTGTGGCACTGTATCGAATGCTTTAGAAAAGTCTAAGTAAATCACATCTACTGCCATCCCAGAATTGGGGTCCCTGCTCACCTTCTCATAAAAAGAAATTAAGTTAGTCTGGCAAGATCTATTACGCATAAATGTTGGCCTGGAACATAGTATTTGTACCTGGATAGCGAACTGGCTAAAAGATAGACTACAAAGAGTGGTGGTAAATGGAACATTTTCTAATTGGACCAGTGTTGTTAGTGGAGTACCGCAGGGCTCTGTACTAGGTCCCTTGCTTTTCAACTTGTTTATTAATGACCTGGAGGTGGGCATTGAAAGTACTGTTTCTATTTTTGCAGATGATACTAAATTGTGCAGAACTATAGGTTCCATGCAGGATGCTGCCACTTTGCAAAGTGATCTGTCTAAACTGGAAAACTGGGCAGCAAACTGGAAAAATGAGGTTCAATGTTGATAAATGCAAGGTTATGCACTTTGGCAAAAATAATATAAATGCAAGTTATTACACTAAATGGCAATGTGTTGGGAGTTTCCTTAAATGAAAAGGATCTAGGGGTCTTTGTAGATAACACGTGTCTAATTCTGGGCAGTGTCATTCTGTGGCTACTAAAGCAAATAAAGTTCTGTCTTGCATAAAAAAGGGCATTAACTCAAGGGATGAAAACATAATTATGCCTCTTTATAGGTCCCTGGTAAGGCCTCATCTGGAGTATGCAGTTCAGTTTTGGACTCCAGTCCTTAAGAGGGATATAAATGAGCTGGAGAGAGTGCAGAGACGTGGCAACTAAATTGGTTAGAGGGACGGAAGACTTAAATTATGAGGGTAGACTGTCAAGGTTGGGGTTGTTTTCTCTGGAAAAAAGGCGCTTGCGAGGGGACATGATTACACTTTACAAGTACATTAGAGGACATTATAGACAAATGGCAGGGGACCTTTTTACCCATAAAGTGGATCACCGTACCAGAGGCCACCCCTTTAGACTAGAAGAAAAGAACTTTCATTTGAAGCAACGTAGAGGGTTCTTCACAGTCAGGACAGTGAGGTTGTGGAATGCACTGCCGGGTGATGTTGTGATGGCTGATTCAGTTAATGCCTTTAAGAATGGCTTGGATGATTTTTTGGACAGACATAATATTAAAGGCTATTGTGATACTAAACTCTATAGTTAATATAGGTATGGGTATATAGAATTTTAATTAAAAGTAGGGAGGGGTGGGGGGCGTGGCCTGACGCTAGATGTGAGCAGACGTGTCGCGAGTTGCTCCTCTCTCTGGGCCCGCATAATTCTGATCTGAACTTATCCTAATCCTTCCAAAACGGCTTCAGACGAATCGGACTGGTTGCAGTTACCCCAGAGGATACTAATGGGGTAGAACCGAGCCCAGAAAAGGGCCTCAGGGACAGCCAGTAAGCTTGAAAAATTTGCCCGTGGGGACAGGCAAGATGGCGCCCATGCCTCGACAAGGAGCCCTCCCTCCTCTCCCACGCTGCAGCCTGCGGCTGAACCTACGCTACAGGAGATATTACAAGAGATAAGGGAGTCCAAAGATGCATGCACTACCCTCATAAATGCTAAAACAGACGAAATAAAGCTGGACCTCTCGATAATAAAGCAGGACCTGCAGAAGGTTAGAGAGAGAACGGCGGCTGTGGAGCAGCGGGTGAGCACCCTAGAGGATGCATGTGCACCGATGCCGGAGCGCATAACTGAGGCACACCGACTGGCGACCAACAGCATCGCAAAAATCGATGACCCTCGAGAATAGGCTTCCGTCGCAACAACCTCCGCTTTGTTGGCTTCCCCGAGAAAGTTGAAGCGGATAAGCCAGAGAGCTTCATCGAGGAATGGCTGCGGGAGAAATTCGACAGTGCTAACCTCTCCACTACATTCGCAATAGAGAGGGCCCACAGGATCCCGACGCGGCCTGGACCACCTGGAGCCCCACCGCGGCCACTGATAGCCCGTTTTGCTCAACTCACGCGACAGAGACGCCATTCTTGCGATGGCGCGAAAACAAGACGCCCTGTCCTTCCAAGCGGCTTCGATCTCTATCTATGCTGATTATTCCGCTGAAGTCCAGCGCCAACGCGCCAAGTTCCTTGAGGTTAAGCGGCGGATGAGAGCCGCAAAAATGATCTATGCTATGCTATACCCGGCTCGCTTGAGGATCATACAAAACGGGGCCTCGTACTTCTTCACGGTGCCGCAAGAGGCGAGTAACTGGCTGGATGCCCAAAATGTTCCGGCTCTGTAAGCTGAGGATGCCTGAATGCTTCTGGACGGTAAAGGTAACCAAACTACGGCTGCTGGACTGTCTTCTTTTTTTCTCTTTGCAAGTTGATACGTTTTCTCTGTTTTTTTTTTTTTTTTTTTTTTTTTTTTTTTCTTCCCCCTTTTTTTTCAATTTGTTTTTGCTCTTTTCTCATTGCCATGTATCTGACAATCACTGAAATTGGAGGCCACCGTACTATAACAAGGATGTATAGTATCCGTCCATGGCATTCAGTGCTGTCCGGGTGGAAGGGGCAATATCCTCTGGGCTGGAGAGAGGAGGCGACCTGAACTGAGCTGGACTATGTGTTTTCCAACAGCTCACGGCCTGTGTATAAGGTCAGGTGTCTTGGCCACCACCGTGCACACTATGTTTTTTTCAGGGATTAATTCTGCCCCCAGTTGGGGATGGGGTAGAAAGGGTGGGGTGGCGAGATGGGGAATGTTTGGTACTGTTATTTGTGTTCTACTAATGTTAATGCTCAAGCTGAATTCAGTTAGGATGTCCACTGTATATGCATGCAACTGCTACACCAAAGCAGAGGGTAAATGGATACCAAACTAGTTAGTTGGAATGTCAGAGGTCTTAATTGCCCTATAAAAAGGAGGCTGGTACTTGATCACCTCAAGCAGAATCAGGTTAAAATTGCATTTCTCCAAGAAACCCACCTAACGGGGGGAAAGGTCCTGGCCCTTAAAAAAACCTTGGGTGGGCTGGGCCTACCACTCCACCTACTCCAACTACTCCGCTGGTGTGGCACTGTTAATACACAAAACGGTGCCATTTGTGCTGCATGAGCTTAAAACAGATGTTAGGGGTAGATACGTATTTGTTCACTGCCATATTAGTAATAAGGAACTTATCCTAGCCAGCATCTACATCCCCCCTCCATTTGATAGGGAATGCCTATTGGCCCTGGCCCAGTTCATGGCACTATACCCCCATGCCAACACAATCGCCATGGGTGACTTTAACACTTTACTCGATGCTGACCTAGACAAAATGGTGAAGCCAGGTCAAATTGCACCATACAAAAAGAGGGGACTTACAACTCCTCCTAGATGAGCTGGGCCTGGTGGAGAGCTGGAGATATATGCACCCAGGCATCAGGCAATATTCTTGCTTCTCATATTCCCACTCCTCCCTATCTAGAATTGATTTTGCAATGCTGGCTAGTCCCCTGTTGCCGCTTATCAAGGAAGTGCGTTACCTCCCCAGGGGGATCTCTGACCACTCACCATTAGAGCTGAGGATCCAGATCCAAACCTCGAGCCAGCCCCCCAGGTGGTCCTTGAACCCGGTTTGGCTAAACATCTTAGATAATGAAAATACGCTGGAAGCCACAATACAAGAATTCTTTACTATCAATGTAGGGTCCGCTGATCCTCTGGTAGTGTGGGATGCCTTTAAGGCTTATCTCCGGGGACAGCTAGGGGCAGAAATTGCTGCATTTAAAAGACAAAGTTTTGTGAGGCAAAATAGTTTGGAGAGCGAAGTAGTTGCAGCGGAACAGCTGGCGACTCTACAGCCTGTTGCGGAAAACCTTGCAGCCCTTAAACTCAAACAGCAGGAATATAATCATTTTATGACTCAAAAAGCGCAGAGGAAACAACTGTTTACTAAAGCTCACATATATGAACAGGGGGAGAGAGCTGGTAAAATGCTGGCCCATCTCTCTAGACAGCAGTCCACTCCACCAACCATAATAGCCCTAGCAGATAGTAGTGGTAACGTTGTAACAGATTCAGACGGAATAAGCCGTACGCTGGTCCAGTTCTATACGGATCTATACTCATCCAAACTCACAAGGCCCATAAAAGACATAGATACATTCCTCGATGGGTTAACTATCCCCATCCTGCCCCCTCAATATAGTGCATACCTAGAGGATGCCATTACTAAAGAAGAAGTGATCGAGGCGATTGAGTCCTTCCCCAATGGCAAGGCTCCGGGAGCCGATGGGCTGCCAATTGAGATATACAAGAGACATGCTAAAACTTTAGCCCCCCATCTTTTTGACAGCTTTTAATGCCGCCCTAGAACAGGGAGTACTCCCAGTGTCAATGTATGAGGCGGCGATTGCCTTACTTCCCAAAGCGGGTAAAGACCCAAAGCTATGTGAGTCCTATAGGCCCATATCTCTCCTGACGGCGGATGTTAAGGTGCTAGCCAAACTACTTGCCAAAAGGCTTGCAAAAGTTGTTACATTGCTAGTCAACCCTGACCAGACAGGATTCATCCCAGGGAAATCAGTAGTGCTCAATACTAGAAGGCTGTTTGTTAACCTAACCACTGAACATGTAAATGCAGGGCAGAGGGCCATAGCAGCTCTTGACATAGCTAAGGCCTTCGATACAGTCGAGTGGCCTTATCTTTGGAGAGTGCTTGGAAAATTTGGGATAGGTCCCAGGGTTTCAAAGCCTTGTCAAATTGTATATACCACTCCCCCCGTGCATCGCTCAGGGTTAACTCCACGCTTACTCCATCCTTCGGCCTCGCAAGGGGAACCAGGGCAGGGGTGTCCCCTGTCCCCCCTCCTTTTCGCCTTAGCTATCGAGCCCTTTGCACAGGCTGTCCGGCAGTCTGATGGAATCGTAGGGTTCAGAACCCATGACCTCGAAGAGAAAATACAGCTGTATGCTGACGACACTCTAGTATACTTGGGGGGACAGGGGGCCCTCTTTGGGGCACTTACTGAAGATTACCAAACTGTTTGGGGAACTGTCTGGCCTTAGGGTTAGTCCTACGAAATCGGTGCTATTCCCAGTAGACCCTCTGGGAGTGGAGGAGCAGGTGGGCAACACTGCAATGCCCATCGTTGATAAATTCACATACCTAGGAATTGTGATAACCAGAGACTTGCACCAGTATTGTAATAATAATGTTGATAACCAGGTAAATTGGCTGGTCGGTAAAACCAAAAATTTGGCAGCATCTACCCCTGGGCCCTGTTGGGCGGATACAGCTCATTAAATGTTGGTCATGCCCAAGATCTTATATCCATTATGGCATTCCCCTGTGTGGGTGCCCTCCAGGACCTTTGAGTCTATCAATAGGCTGTTTAAAGAAATTTATTTGGGGTAAATCCAGGCCAAGGCTGAACTTCCAGACTCTTACCAGACCAAGAGATGAAGGGGGAATGGCCCTGCCCAATATGCTACATTACTTCTTAGCTGCCCAACTTACTCATCTGGTTACAATGTTGCAGCCGAACCACTACCCACCGCTACACCAGTTGTGGAAGGGAGCATCCAATACCACTGTCTTCCCATGGGGAGCCATCCTGGGGGCTAAAGGCCAAGGGGGAACCACATCCTGCTGACTCAGAGGAGGGCCTTGGAAAAAGTGCACGAGTTGATAGCCTTTGAGAAAGTTGACCCCCATGCACCTCTGTGGGATAACGTCAAATTCCCACATCTGGCCCGTATTGTTCCCTTTCAACTCTGGATTAGGAATGGTATTACAAGTATAGGGGATGTGTGGTCAGGTGACTCTCTGAAACCATTCGCTGAAATAAAATCTCAATTTAATATACCCAATTCCCAATGGCTAGCCTACCAACAAATCCGAAGTGCCTTGCTCAAACAGAACAAGGCAAAGCCTATTAAGTTGGCTACTTCTAGGCTCATAGCAACCCTCCAGAGGCCGAACCAGAGGGGTCTCCTCTCGGGGATGTATAAGTTAATACAGGAGTCCTTGGTTAAACGCAACCCGCTGCGGGCACGGGAGGGTTGGGACAGGGACCTACCCTATTTAACTGATGGTCAGTGGGTGGAGGCTCTTAGAGCTTCGAAACAGGTATCATTCAACTACAATGACAGGCTGCTGCAGGTATATATGTTACATAGAGCTTACTACACCAGAGTGAGGCTGCATAAGATCTACCCCAATGTCTCCCCTATTTGCTTGAGATGTGCATCACAGCAGGCCACCATGATGCATTCAGTGTGGCAGTGTGCGCAATTGCGGCCCTACTGGGAAGGAATCATAACCCACCTCTCCACCGTAGTGGGGCTCGAAGTTGCCTCTTGACCCAAGCCTTTGCCTTTTGGGCATAGACATCGGGAGTGTACCCCGAGTGCACATAAGCAGTTAATAGCTAGAGCATTGTTCCAGGCTAGGAGGCAAATTACACTAAACTGGAAGAGCAGCTCCCCACCATCTGTTATGCTCTGGCATCAGGCAGTTACCACAGTAGCTAATAAAGAAAAGATTATTCTGACCAGAAGCGGATTGCTGCCTAGGAGGTGGGGAAGCTGGCAGTTATGGCTAGACACTGAGTTAGCGTATAGTTAGGATGTGTGATCCTAGGCACTGGCATTGTACCTGGTAACTGTTGACTATGCTGATTTTACTTCATATGTACTTCTGGAAGTCTATTGTATTTTATGTTCTGCAATTTTTGCTAACGTGGAAATGCTGATTGTATGTATCTGTGATTCCTAATAAACTTGGCTTGAGCAAAAAAAAAAAAAGTAGGGAGGGGTGTGTGTATGGATGCTGGGTTTTCATTTGGAGGGGTTGAACTTGATGGACTTTTTTCAACCCAATTTAACTATGTAACTATGTAACTATGTAAAACCATGCTGGCACAGACTCAAAGTATTATGATTTGCTTTGAAGTCCAGTATCTTATCCTTTATTGACCCTTCAAAACCTTTTTTACCACTGACATCAGACTAACTGGCCTATAGTTTTGAGGCTGAGAACGGGATCCCTTTTTGAATAGCAGCACCACATTAGCAATTCACCAGTCTCTCAACCTCAATGAATTCTGAAAAGTTAAGTAAAGAGGTTTGGCAATCACAGAGCTAAGCTCGCTAAGTATCCTGGGATGAGTACCTTTGTTTATTTTAACATGTTCAAAAAGGAAACCTTCGTTAGCTGGTTCTGTAGACAGACGAAAATACGAGTTCAGAATCTCAACTTTTTTTCGTTCTCATCAACCAGCTGACCTATCTGATATTAAGGGTCCCTGTTTTGTTTAAAGGGTAAGGCATTTTCCAATAGCAGTTGCACAAAATGTCTCTGTCTTAAATATATTGATAATGGGTTGAGTGCAGAGGACTCTTGTATTTGTCTATATGTATTTTGTGGTCACAGCCTCATTGCATCCCCGCCTAATGGTTTTTAAAAATTAGTGGTAAGCACAACTTTTTCTTATTTGTTTGACCAGCTCCCTATTATAGCCCCCATCCTTCCCAGCTATTGTCAGGTGATCCCACTGGTGTCTAATAAAAGGGCAGCCAAGTTTGTCAGTTTTACTTTGAAAGCAGCTAGTAAGAGCTAGTAAGTTGTAGGTAAAACTTAGTCCCTTTGTAAAATGCATAATGAAGCAAAAGAATTCTTAATGAATCAGATGAAAATTGAGCGTAGGACTGGCCAGATATGGGATGACTTTGACATAGTTGGCCAGCTTAAATATATTGCAATATATGGACAAACAATCCCTGTTTTGTTTAAAGGGTAAGGCATTTTTCAGTAGCAGTATGCACAAAATGTCTCTGTCTTAAATATATAATGGGTTGAGTGCAGAGGACCTCTTGTATTTGTCGATATTAAGGGTCCCACCTAGGGATGGGAGAAATTTTTCGCCTTGTTTCGCCTCAAAAATGACGCCCATAGACTTGTATGGCGTTGTGCATCAAAAAAAAAGATGCACGTCAAAACAATTTTGCCGTGCAACAAATTTTTTTGACGCCCATAGACTTTAATGGGTGTCAGCGACATTTCGTCAGCAGCGAATTTTTGGCAAAATGGGTCAAATTCGCCCATCCCTAGTCCCACCCCTTCCTGCTTAATTTTTTTACTATTTACTTATTTAAAAAATATTTTGGATTCCTTTTACTGCTTGCTGCAATATCCTTTTCCATATCGATTTTAGCTTGCCTTTTTTTTACATGATTTATTGGTCTCCTTGTACCTTATAAATGATTCGGCTGTCTCAGCTAACTTGAAAACCTTAAAAGCACGTCTTTTATTACCCACCCACCTCAACACCAACTCTTTTATTTGCTTTGCAACGACGTTCCTTGCTTACAAGGGGAATATACTGACGTACATTTATCTAGCAGCATTTTAAAGATTTCCAATTTTTGTTCTGTGTTTAACCCTGTGAAAACCATTTCCCACTTAATATGTTGCAGAGATGCCCTTATACTGTCAAAGTTTGCACATCCAAAATTTTGTGATTTAGTTACTCCCTTATAGAATTGCCTCTGCAAGAGAATCTCAAAGGAGACCATGTTATGATCATTATTGATCCAAAGAAAGGTAAAAAAGCATTGAAAGCCTCTCCAATTTGCCTCAAAGGGGAAAATAATCCTTCCTGACTACAAAATGCCAATCGGACTAGTCACTGAATCAACTTGTACTATGGGCTATCTTCCATAACCCTGTATTCCCTTGCAAAAAAGCCATCCAAAACTCCCGAATATTTAGATGGAACCTCATCATCATCATTTATTTATATAGCGCTGTCAAGATACGCAGTGCTTGAACCTCCTTTCTTCTAATCGGAATGCATGACCTTGTGTCAGCTGGAAAGACCTACTGGTAAATAAAGCATTAGAGAGATTATTATATGATCCCCTAATATATTTATACATATATAGTTATCATATCACCCCTTAAGCACCTTTCTCCAGCATGAACAACCCCAATTTGGCCAGTCTTTCCTCATTGTTATGGTTTCCCATACCTTTTACCAGCTTAGTTGCCTTCTCTGTACCCTCTCTAATACAATAATGTCCTGGTTAAGCACTGGAGACCAAAACTGTACGGCATATTCTAGATGGGGCCTTACCAGTGCTCTATACAGTGGAATAATAACCCCTTACTGCCTTGAATCAATGTCCTTTTATTAAAGCTCAAGACTTTATTTGCCCTTGATGCTGCTGACTGACATTGTTTGCTACAGCCAAAGGTATTATCTACAAGGACGCCAAGGTCCTTTTCCATTTTGAATTTGTCTAGTGCAGTCCCATTAAAGGAGAAGTAAAACCTAACTAAAGAAGTAGGCTAGAAATGTTGTACATTGTGTTTTGGGCTTCTGTACCAGACCAAGTCAACTACAGCCCGCCCTTTAGCAGGGAAGATCTGTGTCTCCAAAGATGCCCCAGTAGCTCCCCATCTTCTTTTCTGCTGATTCACTGCACATGCTCTCACTTACTGAGTTTAGGGACCCACTCACAATATACAATACACCTAGAATAGAAGTTTCACAATATAAGGCTGATTAGTAATTCATACAGATAATTACTACATGGCAGCACAGAAACCAGCGCAACTAGCATCAGAATTTAATAATTCCTTTAGCATCAGTTTATAATACAGACAAACCTAATTTTCTGCTGGATAATTTGTGATGACCCCTAAGATAAGCTTCTCAACAGCTGCTCAGACCCCACTGAGCATGTGAGTGTCACAGACACTTTCCAAGATGGTGACCCCCTGTTTGAAGTCCTGGATCATTGCTGCTATTGACAAGCTGAAACTTTAGGCTGGTGCAATTAGGTCATTATATAAAATATGGCAGTTTAAGCCATATTCATTTTTAGGGTTTAGTTCTCCTCTAAGGGTATAAGTGGCTTGGGTATTTTTACATCCTAGGTGCATGTCTTTACATTTAGCAACATTGAATCTCATTTGCCACTTAGCTGCCCAGATTGCCAGTTTGTCAAGATCCTGTTGCAAGGATGCTGCATCCTGGATGGAATTAATTGGGCTCGATAGTTCTGTGTCATCTGCAAACACTGATACATTACTTACAATACCCTCCCCTAAGTCATTAAAGAACAAGTTAAATAAAAGTGGACCCAATACCGAGCCCTGAGGGACTCCACTAAGAACCTTACTCCAAGCAGAGACTTTACCATTAACAACCAACCTCTGTAACCTATCCTGTAGTCAGTTTCCTTAATGACTTCATTAAGCCCAACAGACCTTAGTTTAGAAAGCAGTCATTTGTGGGGCACAGTATCAAACGCTTTGGCAAAATCCAAATACATCACATCTACTGTCCCCCCACTGTCCAGCATCTTACTTACCTCATCATAAAAAGCAATCAAATTAGTCTGACATGACCTATCCTTCATAAAGCCATGCTGATTGCTGCTCATAATGTCATTCACTTGGACAAAATTTTGGATGTGATCCCTTAACAAGCCTTCAAATAATTTGCCCACCACAGATGTCAAACTTACTGGCCTATAATTGCCAGGCTGAGATTGCAATCCTTTTTTAAATATTGGAATGACATCAGTTTTTTTCCAATCCATAGATACCATACCAGATGAAAGCGATTCAGAGAAAAGAAAAAAAAAAGAGCTGGTCTAAAACTGAACTAAGCTCTCTTAGAACCTGGAGGTGTATGCCATCTGGCCCTGGCACCTTTTCATTTTTATTAAAGCTTTATGAATCATATCCTGAGTCAGCCACTGACTAAATTGAGCTGAGCCATCAGTGCAGCTATGAAATGAGTCTGGGAACTCTGACTCCTCTATTGTATACACTGAAGTAAAATAGTAAATAACTGATTTAGCACATTCAACTTTTCTGTATCTGTCACAACCATACTGGTACCATTATTTAATACATGGGGAATTAATTTGCTGCCATACATTATTGTAGGCCTCTGTACACATCATGGCAACAGGTATGGATGATTTAATAAAACTGGTTAAATTGAAAGAGAAAAAACTTTTCTCCAAATTCAGTTCCAATTTTTTCCCATAAACTTCTGAATTGAATCAGATGGAATCTCATCCATGACTTTTCACATGATAAACCTTTCTTTCCTCACAAAATTGAACCTGGCCCATAATATGGTTAATAAATAATGAATATGATCATGAAATAAAGTGCATTAAAACAGTGGTATTAAGGTATTGTCAGTGTGTTAAATCTATGTAAGCATCTCAAAAGTCACTTTCCAGCTTTTCAGTCATACCATACAATAAAGCAGAAGATGTAACACTTAAATCATACTGTACTTTAATTCCCTTCTCCTCTCCTGGCAGTTTTTCTTGGAAAAATAAAAAGATGCCATTCATTTCTATGGGCTTCGTCGTGATATACTCTCAATAATGGAAATGTCCTGTGGCTGGTTTCTTAATGTTCCTTAAGCAACTGTACTGTGTACACATGCCTTTATTTAAAAAAATAAAAAAAATAAATGCTTGTTTACAAACTTAGTTTTTTGCAAATGCGTCTTTTTGTCCAGCTGTAATGATAAAGCTTAATGAAAAGGGTTTTACAGAGACACTGCAGCAGGCAGAAAAGAAAAATGACTTTTCCTAATGGAAACAGGGATTTACATATATTCTGCTTCTATGTCAACATGAAAATAAACGTTGGTGGTCGGATTAAGAGAAGGCATTGAAACAGAATAAATACAATGTAATAAATGGGCAAGCATGGAGTGTGCAGATGTTGTTGAACTAAAACTCTCAGTACAGCAAGCTGCCCAGGTTTCCCTTTTGTCAGTCCATAACAACACAGTGGGTGAACAATTAGAAAAAATATTCTTAAAGTGGACCTGACAGCCAGACATAAAAAGCTGTATCATAAAAGTCCTTTTCAAATTAAACATAAAATCCAAATTTTTTATTAAAGCATTCATAGCTGTTGTAAGCTCATTTAAATATCTCAACTGTCAATCAAATATCGCCTGCCCCTCCTCTATGCCTTAGGCATAGAGGCAGGGCAGGCAATTACTTTCACTTTCCACTCACACTTCCTAGATGTCACTGCTCTCCCCACACCCCCTCTCTCTTTTAATTTAATTGTGTAGCCAGGGCATGGGGATGGACATCAGGTCCCCAGTTCTGGTGCACAAACAAGATTCTGAGATGATGCAAGGCTTGCCTTAATAACAGTGTCTACAAAATGGCTCCTGCCTGCTTGATATAATTATGAGTTCCCAGACTGATGGAAACAAGATTCAAATAATGTATACAATGAAACTAACGTTAATTTTGCTTGACTAATGTGATAAAATAGGATTTGGAATACTTCAGTTAGCTGAGTAGAATGGCCTGTCAGAAAGCAGTTCCATAGTGCAGTACTGGCTCTTTCTGAAAGCACATGACTAGGCAAAATTACCTGAGATTGCTGTCTACACACCAGTTAATTATTTGCAGTGTAAACAGTATTATTTGCAGTGTAAACAGTATCATTTAGAAAAAAAAACGACACCATAAAAATCGTAAAATAATTTGTTTAACGCCTGTGTGAGTAAATCATCCCCGCTGATACACTAACAACACTAATGGAAAGTATCTAATATCTAATAAAGTTTACAAACATTTAACAAATAAGATGTGTTCTGCATATTTTAATATATTTTGAAAAAGTTTTTTTGTAAATTCTTTCCTTTCCTCCCCTATGGGTTTACAAAGACACACAGGGGGTCATTTATCAACTTGTTGCATTCATTGTTTTACCTGCAGCTTGCTGAAAAAAGCCAATCACTGATTGGTTGCTGTGGGATACTGCCTATGGGCATTGATAAATAAGCCCTAAGGTGCAGTGTTCCTGTATCAATGAATCTGAAACACATGCAAAAATGAGACATGAAGTTTTCATATGACACCTCAATGCAGCGCTATCCAGGCACTTTGGAGTTGCTTTAAAACCTGTGGAAGTAATAAGCTGCAGCTGATGTGTGGCTTTTATAATGAAGGAACTATTCATTTGTAAAGTGACACAGGAATATCAGTTTACTGCTCTCGGAGGATGGGCTCTCTGTTGGCATAATGTGTTATTATTGTTTGCTCTTTTAATTGAAATGTAAATTCTGAGAACGTCCTGACCCAATAGAGGCTCCAAAGAAGGGCAAAATTCTCATTTTCTTTTTAGTAAAAGGTCTGCAGTCTCATTATTAATGACTGTGAACTGGATGTTCTTTAAAGGAGCAGATACATTTAGTACTAATGATCACAGGATAGTAGTGTATATAACGATATAGGTAAAATGAACATATATGATCTGCACTAACATTCTGGCAAGCACTTCCTTTGGTCTCAGTACTCGTGGATACATCTTATTTTGGAAAAAATGAGCCAAGTACCAGCCCTCTGCCCTTCTAAACATGAAACACTAGTACTTGTTCCAGTGAATCCAAAGTTTCACTGCTCTCTGAGGCTTATTCACTAACTAACACTTGGCAAGTTTGCACCTGCACATTCAGCAAAAAAAATCATTGATTAGCTTTGTTCAGACATTTGCAATAACAATGAAAGCAAAAATGTGCTATGCTTGCCATAGGTTACTGCAAATTATGGAAAATTTTCCTAGTAACAGTAATTTTCCTGGCGATAGGGCGATGGTCTCTTTTGCTAGCGAATTGTCCTCTATGCCTGTTAGTAAATTGGCAATGTGCTTGCGGATGAAATTTCTGCCAAATTTTCTCTAGACAGCCACTTTTCTCTTTAGTTACTCTGCCCCAATAAGTGTACACCATGTGTGTGTACCATCTGTGCGAATACTTTCTTGGATCTGTCCAGGTTAATTTTAATGTCGGTTAGGGAATTTGCCCATATATGATTTGGACCACAGTTGCCCCAAGGTGATTATGCTGCTGACTGAAACTTTTTGACACCTGCATTAGGGGTGGTTCACCTTCAAATAACTAGTTGCTTTCAGATAGATCACCAGAAATAACGACGTTTTCCAATGACTTTACATTTTCTATGTGTGACAGTTTTTCTAATATTGAAGTGTAAAGTGTCATTTTTCACCTTCTGAGGCAACTCTGGGAGGCGGGGTCTGCAAACTGTTCTAAATTGATACATTTAGTTGATACATTTCTTATCTTACTGAGCAGAATCTCTGGGTTTCATTCCATTACAGGCAGCTTTTTGAATTGATACCATAGTTGCTAATATTCCAGAGATGCTGCTGAGAAATGTATCAACTAATTGTTGCAAAATAGTAACAGTTTAGAGTTACTGAATTACTGAGCTGCCAGACACAAACACCAAAGACATTCAACTTTAAACTTAGATTTTGGAAAAACAGTAAAAAATTAATTATGGAAAGTAATTGAAAAAAGTCTTTATTTTTGGGGAACAAATCTAAAAACAACTGAACTGAAAACGATTGGAAGGTGAACAATCCCTTTAGTCAATTGGGCCTGCTTGGTTTGTATCAATCTATGATGTTGTGCATGACAGACTGTTAATTGGCATATAACCCACATTAAGAGCCAGATGAATTCTCTTATTATGAGCAAAATCGCCATTTTTTCCCCCAAATGCAGAGTAATTGCCCCCAAAATTCCAGCATAATTATGTATCACAAGAGGACAAATTGATACCTAATTTGGTCTGTGTTTTGCTGCTTTGCTGTGTTTTAATGAGTTCTGCAGTTCAACTGCATCTGAGTTGTTTCATTTAAAATTAATTTGTGGTAATGTACAGAACCAAAATTAGAAATAAAGTTGTCTTTGTCCAAAGATTTATGGGCCTAACTTTAATTCAAAAGTGAGCACAGAACAATTTATTTAATAACTAAGAATACCCCAATAATCCTATAACACATCTAATACTAAGCAGAATATATACACATTAGTTAAAGCAGACATCAACAACTTGCACTGTTTTAAATGATTTTTTAAATGACTTTTAATGAATTTCTTACCCCTGAACTGTAAATCGCCACCAAATGTCACAGCCCAGGGGCCCAAATCCAGATATGAGCAAACTGACCACTAAAAACCATGTTTGGAACACAGGGCTTATTTACCAGTACACAGTGTACTTGCTATATTGATCCTATATCAACCAATAAGCATAAGACTTACCTGTACTACGGTGTGCCTGGTGCGCGTGGTATCATCACAGAAATGGCAAGAACTTGCACTTTCATCTCTATGGGACAGACCAAAATTCCTTCAACTATTTCAGTGTTTCACTAGGGTTTAGTAAATGTTACAAATGTTACATTTGCTATGGAGTCAATACAAGTTGCATTGTTTTTATACAATTTTTAGTTTTGCTGCCAGTTAAAAAATACAACTTGCTCTCCCTTCAAAGAGTAACAGTGACATTTATAATATAGTGTTGCTGGAACAGCACAGAAACAATTGTTTCCTTCATCCAGCTGAAAAAGCCTAAAAACAATATCGTATATCTTTTTTGGTCAAGTTCTGGAAACTTTTCCTGATTTCTATGGAAATAACAAAAAAGCCTTTCATATAAGAACAGATTATTTAACTATGTACTTTACCTTTAATATGACCTCCATGATTGCCCACTGGCAGGAGTAACTTTCTCTAAATCTACCACAAAGCCTACGTTTGTAATAGATCTGTTTTTAGTCTCATTGGCTAAGAAATAGCAATGCCTGGATTTAACTCATATCTCAAATGTGTTAGGCCTTGAAGGGTCACCGTATCTTTTTCTCCCTCAGATACCTGAATTGTATAAATAACACTTGGCTCATGGCACAGAAGACAGATAAAAATTGCCAGCAGAGTAGTACCCAAACCTAGTCTGTCATTTGTATTAATGGAAATTGCATCAGGGAATTTTGAACAGAAAATGCATATTTGAGCATTTTTAGCTGAAATCGACCAAAACCAAAAGGTGCAAACACTGAACTAATTAACTCTTTACCGTGGGATTAAAACAACAGCCTATGCTCTGGCTTCACTGACAATAACTAGTTTATAGATTTCTTGTGTGCTTAGTCTATAATGCAGCCATCAACTTGGGACTGATATTTAGAATAGGCCCTTGCATTTCAAGTACACAGAGGCCCAAAGAGCTCCCCACCTGGCCACTAAATAGTCTATACAGTATGTTTCGTCATTGGAAAAAAATGTTTTAATTGCATCCACTTTAACCAATTTCAGATCTCAATGAATTTCTCTCAAAGTTTGTGAACAAATGGGTTTTGTGAACATACTCAATGTATGTAATAAAATTTCTGAATCGCAAAGTGTTTTATGCACCAAAATATTTAAGGAAATTCCAGAGCAGGCGTTAACTCCAACCTTTGCTTAGTGATGAAAAACACCAGCGCTAATCACATGCAGCGGTTTGTTTTCCGAAGTTGCCCGAAGTTGCCTCACGAGGAAACTTCGGGCGACTTTGGAAAACGAATCGCTGCGTGTGATTAGCGCTGGACTTTTTTTCATTTTAGCTGGCGCAGAGTCAGGGAAGGCGTTTGGGCGTTTGCAGCAAAAACGAGGCAATTAATTGCCAGGCAACCAAATCTCCCCAAAACGCCCTGTTTGGCCTGACCCTTATAGCTCATCTGCTGCTATCACACTAGTGGCCCAGCAAACGACCCTCTTTCTTCAAGCCTTTAGCTCTTCAATCAACTTAGAAGATCATGACTATGCAGGCAAAATCTCTAAAAGGTAAGTTAAACCCTTCATTGCCTGACAAGCTTCCCATGATGGCTTTAAGTGTTAAAACACTTTGAGCCAGATATTCCCCCTATAGACACAGTAGGCAATCAGGTAATGGGAAGATTCAGTTAGATGAAAAAAAGCTTATGTCATGGTTTGTCATGTGAAAACTCCAAAAAAAACTGTAGAGGAAAATTTGAAACTGAATTAGGATATTTGTTTTCTCATTGAATTGAATCTGGCCCAAATCTGTTACTCCTCTCATGGGTGAAGCTAACAACATTTGAATGGTGTCATGGAAATAAATTGGTGCATATGATCAAGAAATACGCAACCCATTTTTCTCTATAAAAAGTTCAGTACAGTGATACATTACATGAGTACCTTGGTATAGGAACAATGACAGTGTATATTTTATTAACAACTTTAGATTGGGATACAAGTATTTATTAATTTGAAATGTGTATGAAATTAACTGAAACAAATCAAGGAAATGCAACAAAACCAATAAAAACTGAAACAGCTGGGTTTGACACCAGAGCTCTTTGTAGCAGCAATTCCCACTTTCCTGTCTAATGATTTTCTCAATATAGACTTGCAGTAAAGAGCTTGTGTGCAAGTGTTTGTGCCTTTGTGTTTGCCTGAAATCATTAATCAGGAGCTTTCAGTCCTAACATTTGGCATTTAACCTTACTTAACCTTTATGGACTACAATTAGAATGTTCACCACCTTCATTTAAACAAACAATATTTATATATTTACTGGATTTGTTTGAAATGTTACCCATTAATTCACTGTATTAACCCCTTCTGTCCCTGTCCATTAGAAATAAAAAAGGTATGCAGCTAATATCATTTTATTGTAAATTTCAACTGTTTGGCCAGGCACATTGGCCAGTGGAAAATGGAATACGTTGGATATGTAATTTTGTCTTTCCTTTATCTACAAATGTTAGAAAATAGGGTCACAACTCATACTGAAATGTATATTGGGCACCAATATATACTGTATGTGATTCTGGGTACCAATATAATGGCATTATATACCTATATTTAAAATGAGCAAAAAAAAATCTAAAAATGTTTTCTTATCAGTTGCTTAGTTGCTATTCTCTGGCATCTGCTTCACTAACGTCACCAAGACTTTATCTTAAAAGGCATATTTTGTGTAGCACTGTATCAAAAAGTAGAAATCTTCTGCAACACCACTCAGTGTCGGACTGGCCCACTGGGATACCAGGAAAACTCCCGGTGGGTCCAGGTATCAGTGGGCCCTCTTGCTTCTAACCATTTAGCCTATTTCATGGTCCTTCCCTATTTATTTATGGAACAGATGCTTAATAATGGAAGACTATAGTAAGTAGATATAAAAGACTAGGAGAATAAAGAGCTTGACTGAGGAGAGGAGGAATAAGAGTTTGGAAAGTGGGCCCACAGTCTATGGTTTTCTGGTGGGCCCCTGGCATTCCAGTCCGACACTGACACCACTGATCAATATCCTAATTATTAAAGTAGAAGGAAAGGCAACAATGACTGTAGGGTACCAAAGGCTAGACAACCCCTCAGTTACATAATACCTTGGGTCAGTATGCCCAGGCCCAGGGTTCTTCCAGCAAGCACCATGGAGAGATCTTCTTCTTGCTTAACTAGGTGACTATTTAAATGGTTCTAACTGATTTTAGAATTGTTTTCTAATCTAATCTAAACAATAGTGGTGATATATATCACCTGTGTTAGTTATCCAACCTCTACTTGCATGTGTACGGTATTTCAGAAGGGCCCAAAAGTCTTGTTCACATTAACATTGCTTAACTTGACCTCTGTCAGTCACTGATTTGTTTGTGCTAATTTTTCTGTACAACCACATGGTGAGTCCCATAACTGGCTTCTCTTATACAAGAAATCATTAATCATATTTGCTTTTTTGGAGTCCCCTATAACCAAAATATTTTAATGTTTGTTTTGACAGACCAGTAATATAAATCCAGATCTTTTTGCTTTTTTACTTTTGTTATGCTTAATAATTTGTGAATCGATCGTACAACTGAAGCCCCTTTGTATAACCATTAGCCTTTTTGAATTACTGAATCCTATCTCAGTACTGTGGTCCAATGTTTACTATAAATAAAATCTGAATATCAGAATTGTATTGTTGATAGGGATACCTCGAATCCAATTTTTGGTTTGGATTCTGCCTTTTTCAGTAGGATTCAGCATAATCCAAGTGTCTGGCTGAATTGACTCAGAATCGTTAAAATCATGTGACTTTTCTCAGTACAAATAAGTAAGTAAATTATTTTTTAACCACACGCTGCATGCATGGTTCTCTTTAACCTATCTAGCCCATAATTTACATATAAAAATTAGGCTTCAAATTCGGTGCGGTACTCATCCGAATCTTTCACAAAAGAAAGAGATCAGGTGCATTACAATACACTGTAATTATTCAGAACTCTGGACTTGAAGGTAGAACCTTTCATTTTTTAAACATCAATACCACAAAGTCAAACTCTTCTAAAATCTAATCCTAAGAGTTTTTTAAAAGATCCTTTGCAAAGTGAACTTAATTGGTTTCTAGCAAAGTAATACAATATTGGTGTTGACCTTAAAGATACCGCTTACCTGCAATGACCTGTGCTACGACGTGGGAACAGATTGGCTGACTAAAGTTACTTGGCATTTCTGACAAATAAAACATCCTACAAATAGAAGGTGATTCTCGCAGGAGTTCATACAGAGCTTGCATTTGGTAATAAATATGTAAAAAGAAGACATTAAAAGCAGCTGACATTTAGGAAAGGAAAACACGAGTTAAGGCAAATACCTTTTGATTCAAAGCTAATGGAGACCACAAAACTGGCAAAAGGACTTATAGAAAGAATTTATAAATGAGCGAGTTAAAGTATGAAGGTCATACGTGCTTAAGCCATCTGGGACATCAGCCTTAATGATCAGATTAGTGCTATTTTGCCAACCATATAGATAGCATAATTGGATAATACCTGACTATTTATAGCACATGGGTCAATTAGTACTACAGCAGTAAAATATATCTGTCTGAAAGTATATCTGTCTGAAAAATGGCACATAGTGCTGTCTGAAAAATGGCACATAGTGCTATCTGTCCCCCACATTTGGTTGCGGCTACAAAACACCAGAAAATATCCTGCCATTGACAATACTGAGATTTGTCTCTGGTAAAACATTCATATCTCATAATAACTCAGAATGTCCTTGTGATTACGTGATTTGACCTGACTCATTAATACAGTGCTACCTGCAATCGGCAGCCCCCGGTGCCCCCCAGAGGGGAAACATATTCTGCAGCCCCTGTTCTGGGGAACATGACAGAGGCCTGAAGTTGCTGCACAGAACAGCAACTGAGAAAAGAAAATACAAAACTACATACAGTAAACAATTGAAAAAAAAAAACCCATTATTTTTTGGTGTACAATTTAGAAACAGTTGGGGGTAATGATGTATCAGTTCTTTTAAACCATAGCAGCCAAAAAGCAAAAGCTGATTATTTGCTATAAGTTACTAAACCTGGTGCAATTTGTTCTGCTTTTATTACATTACCTTAAAAAAAAATTGTGAATGGTCCATGGGAACTGTAATGCCATTTGACTGTTTTGCTCATGCAGAAGAATGGAGAGTTAAACAAGACTGAAACTGCAAGTAGAATAATTAAACAGATAAAAATAAGTCAGATAAAATGTACATTCCTCATTTATTCATTACATTACAAAAATGTAAATGACTCCATTTGAAAATATAGAACTACAGGAGAATAAAAGTGTAGTAACAGTAATTTTATGAAACTCTTCTGTTCTGACGGTGAAACAGGGGGGCTTATTTCTTAACACTGGCCAGATTTGCTCTAGTGTAACCCAAAGAAACCAATCACCCAGAAATTAGGTGTCATTATATTACTTATAGTAGGCTAACTAAAGCTAACTGCTGATTGGCAGCTATTTACTGAGCCTGGATAACTTTGACTAGTGTGAGTAAATATGTATATATTGTGCATGGGATTTAAAAAGCAAGTAGTAAGTAGGCAGACACTGACTCAGACAAGCAAACTACAGATAATATCCTCTGCTTATTAAATGAGACAGTCACACATTTGCCCTTTATTTTTTCCCCAAGTTAAACTATTTTTGAAACATTTTGCCCAATAATTACATTTAGCAAGGATGGGCTTCACAGAGTAGTGCCTTTTTGGCTTCATAGGATAGAGTATGTAGTTATGGTATGTACAATTCAGCTTTACCTCTAAGTACTGTATTACACATTTTCAAAAATACCCCAAATTCATTATAGGCCCCCTAACATATCCAGAGATTGCCCTGTTATATCAATAAATGTTGTAACTCCTCATTATTTGGTCCTCATGGGGCCCCCTATGCCTCCGGGGCCCCCCTGCAGCCGCAGGGTCTGCTTCCTCTATAGTTATGCCCCTGCCCAAAGGAATGTAGCCTTTGGCATGCAATTGTCCCTTAAAACAATCATGAAATCAGTGCTAGCAGTCCAAGAGATACCTTTTTGCCATAGCCGTAAATAGCTAAGGACCACATTGTCCAAGTTCAATCACTACAATACAGACATAAAAACTTGTAGTAACACACTGGGCTCATTTATCAACACTGGACAAATTTGCCTGTGGGCAGTAACCCATAGCAACCAATCAGTGACTGGCTGTTTTCAGGCAGCTGCAGTAGAACCATGAATGAAACAATCTGATAGGCTGGTCCTGAGTTAATGCCCACAGGCAAATTTGCCCAGTATTGATAAAGGACCCCTACTTTGTATATAGCTGTGCTATTTTTATGTCTCTGTATTTAGAGTTTATATCACAGAAACAGTATTTTTTTGGGGACATGTGAGAAGAAATCAGCATTAAAAGAGTTAAGAAGTGTATCTTTTTACAATTAAATTCCAGAAGAAAAGTGGAATATTAAGTAGTTTCATTACACAGCCCCATTCAACCACTGAAAGGGATCCGTCTGTAGAGTTGTATGAAATAAAGTGGACGCTGTCTGTCCTGTTCAGATTATATCTGCAAGCCAGCTTCCCAGCTGCCTGGGAAAATTAAGAGCACCATATCCAAAGTACTTTAATAGAGTTTATTACATGGCCCTTTGCAAAGTGATCCTGGGCTGTATGTGAACTTTACAGAGAGAACAAAAGGGAAAGTGTAGGGGGCTGCACTCTCTTGGCCTGTGAATGGCATCCTACTTCTGATTTCAACACTTGGCCATTAATTCTCTATGAAGTGTGATGTCCTCAGAAAATAGTGCAGGGCACTCAACCAAAAGCTTTTTATAGGAAGTGCCTCATAAATGCCAGAGTGCTGTGTCATAGCATTGGGAATCAATTCTAAAATGATTTATTGAAGCAATTGCTATCCTTTAAATCATCTTAAACCAGTGGATCAGGATGAAGAAACCAAAAGAACAGACACCCCAACAGAACTGCAATAAGGGAACATTTGTTATAATATATATAGAAGATATAATATATATATATATATAAGAATGAAATTGTTTTTTAGAGCCTGCAGCAGTCAGAACTGAAAAAGCCCATTGTATCTGCAATTAAGTTTATAATTTGCATATGCAAATTAGGGGCGGGAGGGAAATTGTGTGACTTTTTGTCACAAAACAAGGAAGTAAAAATGTTTTAGACTTCCCACCCTTAATTTGCATATGCAAATTCGAATCCGGATTTGGTTCGGTATTCGGCCGACTCCTTCGCGAAGGATTCGGGAGTTTGAATCCTAATTCAAACAGGATAAAAAATGAATTAACATCATAATTTAGTCAATACATCTAGTGGGGAAACAAAAGCAATCTATTATGCTCCCTTTAAGATAGTATGCATCATTTTGGTTCCAAATATTCTTCCAAGTGTATGCATTTAGGGAGACATGTAGTAACATATGCCAAGTTTGTCTAGTAATCCATAGCCACAGCTTGTATTTACAGCTCTTTTATACTTAAGGACTCATGTAACAAGTGCCAAATATGTGTTTGTGCTAATATACAGTAAAATGTTGCACTTATTGACACTATTCATGAAAGTTGCATCCAAACACACTCCTTACAAGTCTGTATAATTGGAACATGAGCCACTGTATCAAAGCTTGGAGCTACCAAACCCTGAATATGGTGGTAATTTCAGGGTAACCACAGGGATTTGTGTAAATGTCATTTTAACACCCAGTGCCAGAAGTGACACAATGCTGACTGAAAATATTAGCTAGAACGTTCATCTGATTAGCTACCACACACAAGTGCAATTATATTTATTTTAACAGAAATGTGGGTGCAACTCCACAAGTGGCCTCAGATATGCCGGATTATGGAAAATAATGCTGTATTATAGGTAAAAAAACATGATTGTTTTCTTACTAAATATTACTTTGCACGTGGCCCTTGTGGTCGTAAATGAGCCGTTTAGAAACAACAGATATCGGATTTGTTGCTATTGCTTACTACACCTGATTTCAGCCCTGTACCTTAAATGGCACTTATCATATAAAAATTGTTTCCCCTATTGGAGATGAGGGTTAAAAGAGCCCACACTCTGGATGAGTGAAACAATTGCTTTTTTTTAAAGAAAGGGAGAAGGGTTTCCACCTCTCTTAGATTTATGTGGCGATGTATTCAATGGCCAACCTCTATGGCTTAGTCCCTACCTGTGATGTCATCACACTGCCCTGAGACATCACTGCCCCACCCCATGATATCAGCAGCCGCCCCCCTGCCCAGATTTTCCCCCCTGCGTTGGGACCATGCGGCCTTGGGGTGCTGCTTCACAAAATCCGGCCCTACATATGACCCAATATTGCAGAGCACTTACAAGGGTGGTTTTCCTAAAGAATGGGCAAAACCATTGTTTAACCCATTCAGAGTGCAGGCTCTGTTAGTCAGCACCTCTGGTGGGGGAAACAATTTTTCCCTTTAACTATTATGTGCCCTCTAACTGGTTTCATGGCTTTGTCATTTAATCTAATCGCCAACATCTGAAAATAATTTCCAGGGATTTGTGCTTTTGTGTCCTTTAAGAATTGCTCCAAATGAGAGAAAATGTGCTGTGGCTGCCATATACAGTATAACAAGCTGGCCACATTTATATCTCTGCTGGTATATATTAAGCATCTTTTGTAAAGGTTATGGTGTGAGTACACACTGATTTCTGGTCACAACTCACAAGTAGATTTACATTTTTTGTTTTACTTCTCCTAGTATTGGAAATCCTTCATTTTCTAGCAACCCTATCTACAAAGCCTGCATCTGAAATGGGCATAGGTTTTGTGGATAAAATGCTACATGAAACTGCTCCTTGGGTAGATCTGCCCATCAGCCCTTTGAATTGGAAACCAGAATCATTTTGCTGGAACTAGTCAATAGCCATACCAAAAATATGGCATTTATCTCCATAAATGTTTTAATAGTGAAGACACATAATTAAACAGCATCTACAAATGTTGACAGAGGTCTGCAGTAACTAATCTGAGGCCATATTAGAAAAAATGTATTAAAGAATGCTGCAATGGGCGGGCTGAAATAAAGCATCACTTAATCAATATTGGCTTATAACACTGTCTCAGAGGAAAGCAGCACTTGTTGTACCAATAACATTTTTGGTGTCTGTCATTAATCTCTATTAAAAATGAGAAGCGTGGCATGCTTTTAGTTCCATAATAAACCTATAGTGAGTTATTATATTGATGTTGTTTTCTGCTGGGATCTTACAGAGCAGGGTATTGATTAGAAAGTGAATTAACACAAAGCATCTACAGCTCAGATAGCAAATATGTGTTGGATTGATTTGCATTCTTCAGCCCAGGCTTCATTTCCAAGGGAACAAAACCATTCCTTGTATCATTTTGCATAGCTTAGTCCTGCCACTCCTGGTTATGTTGAAAGAGATCATTCTTTCGCTTACCTTTAAATATTACAGTTACAGTTAATTGCTTATATCATAATGTTCTGATCCACACGAAGACTGCCCAATCCACTCAATATAATTCATTGCTTCCTGTCCAACCATTGTATCGATTTCAGTTTTGTGGTTGTATAACACAATTTTAAGTCCATTGTAGTTTAATGAGCCATCTTCCTATGATGCTTCAAGAGATTTTAAACAGTTGTTGAAATAAATATAATAGATTGCGTGTCTGCAAGTGAATGGAGTTTATTCTTAACCCAGCATGGGTCTGAATGGGGCATCCAGCTATGCAGCTTTTTCACCGGACAAGATCAAAGCGACCTTATGAAACAATAGAAGCCACACTTACATTATATCAAGGGCCACACACAGCAGCACCTGCGGGGCAATAAAATGCATTACTGGGTTTTCAGTACTGGCAGAGTGGAAGTTGCTGGGACATGATTAGCAGGTGCAGGGAAAGAAAAAAAGGGAAGAGGGGGGTGTTAAAAGAGTTTGCTTCTGTCTGAATTATTGGCTTTCACTTTATTCCAAAGCTGTAAAGGTTTATCTGTACTTGTGTTCAGGATTAGGGATACGTTTATAACTATTCAGCAATTTTCAAGATTTTAAAACTCTTTAGCTAGATCTGGTAGGAGACAATGAGAATAAATGTTATATTTGCAAAAGGAATAGGTCGCTGTCAAATCTAACAAAGGAATTGGCTAAATAATACAGAACTGCTCATCCTAATTAGCATGCAATACATAAAACAAATATTAGGGGAGAAAATTAAAACAAATCTTTGTAAGTATCAAATGTATTGATGTGCAATAAATATTTAACTGATTTCATTTAATTAATTTTAATATGTTTATTAACAGCTAAGCAGGGACCTCCTTTGCCAGTTGCTCTTTCATTCTGTCTGTCCATATGTACAGGAGTGGAACCTGTTTCCTGGGACCTGGAGTTTTCCGGATAACAGATCTTTCCATAATTTGGATCTTTATACCTAAGTCTACTAGAAAATCATGTAAATAAACTCAATAGGCCAATTTTGTTATTATTACAGTGAAAAAAGGAAATCAGTTTTAAAAATTTTGTTTATTTCGATAAAATGGAGTATATGGGAGATGGCCTTTCCATAATTCAGAGCTTTCTGGATAATGGGTTTCCATATAACAGACCCCAGACCCCATACCCGTACTCGATAAATACTCTTGCCCCAAGACATTTTCAAAATAAATTTACCATGATCCTTATCTTTAAATGGGTTGCTCACCTTCCAAACACTTTTTTCAGTTCAGTGGCTTTCAGATTGTTTACCATAAATAAAGACTTTTTTCAATTGCTTTCTATCTTTTATTTTTTTTAAATTTAAAATTTTGTTTGTGTCTCTAGTGTTTTAGTCTGGCAGCTCAGTGATCCAGGAGCATTTTTAACTGTTACAATTTGCCACATTTAGTTGATACAATTAGATGATCCATTTCTTAGCAGTATCTGTGGAATATTAGCAACTATTGGGTATCTATTATAACAGCTGCTTTTAATGAAACTCAGGATTCTGCTAGATATCAAATGTATCAACTAAATGTATCAATTTAAAATAGTTCAAGAGTTGGTGACCACCCCCCCCTCCCAGACCTGCTTTAGAAAGTGAAAAATGAAACTTTACACTTCAATATTTAACACAAATAGAAAATAGAAAGTAATTGGGAAAAAGTCTTTATTTCTGGTGAACTATCTGAAACCAACTGAACAGTAAAGGAAACCCTTTAAGGAAAACTTTTATCTTTAAGTAAGGATAAAATCTGGAAGATGTTTTCTTGCTTAGAACCCAACACGAGAAGGCTTATTTAAAGATGATGGGGTTTTAGAGGTTTTAAAGGTTTTTGAAATTACAATTAGGGGCAGATTTGTCAAGGGTCGAATTTCGAAGTGAAAAAAACTTCGAAATTCAAACATCGAATAGGGTAACATTCGAAGTTGAAGTTGAAGGATTTGTAAGATCGCACGATCGTACTTCGATCGTTCTTCGAATTGAACGAAACGAAAAAATCCTTAGACTTCTCAAAACTTAGCCAAGTACTGGATATAGGTTCTAGGAGGTCCCCATAGACTAACATAGCAATTCAGCAGGTTTAAGGTGGCGATGTTTCGAAGTCAACATTTTTTAAAGAGACATTACTTCGATTTTCGAATGGTCGAATTTGTGAAGTATTTTCAATTCGAACCAAAGTCGAAGTCGAATTTGGCCTATTCAATGGTTGAAGTACCCAAATATGACTTTGAAATTCAAAGTATTTTAATTCGACCCTTAGTAAATGGGCCCCCAAAACTCACAAACTCCAAAACCACGGTTGTCATCGAATTTATTAAACATTCTGATTTTAAAAAAGTACTAAAGAAAAAAAGCTCTGAGTGATCCGAAAGAAAAATCCTCTAAACTTTGAAAACCTCTAAAAATTTGAGTTTTCAGATGATTTATAGCGGAAAAAAAATCTGAAAACCTCTAAAATTCTAAAATGGGCCCCATAAAGTCCTTGCACCTAGTGAAAGTGGAGAGAGTATTTTGATTATCTTGCCCCACCTTACCTTGTGCCAGTGCTTTACCCTGTTTCACCTGGGCAGAGCCTTCCTCATTACTGACTGACACACAGTGAGTAGAGTGCTAACTGGCCACTGATTTTCCTGAAGTGCTGTTGGCTTGCATGTCTGTATCCAGCTGCTGCTGAACTTAAATCTTTTATCCTTTTTAAATGAAATAATTTTTACATAATTCAAGGGCCCACTAACACGAAATCATGAAAATACTTTAAATACAGTTATAGATTCATTCTGTCTGTCGAAAATCTGCAAATATAAGTCACTCATTAGCAAGGGTTGGTTGGTATGGGCTTTTGGACATGGTACAAACTTTGTGACTTTAACTACATTGCTCTAAAATATTTTTTAGCTGATATAGACTTTTTTGTAGAGAATTTTTATACTATTGGTGCAATAAGAGCCATGCATGGCATCGGAACATTGTTAATCACCAGTAAAGTATTAAAATCATTCTTAGAAATGTACTCTCAGTGAACATTAGCCTTGAAGCTCTACAGCACTTTGCTTGGCAGCCTTAATTGCTACAAGCCTCTTACTTATACAAGTGGTATTTGGGTTTCTGTAGCCAACACTATTTTTGCAAGTGAAGTGTAAAATTATATTATATATTAATTTAGATTACATTTTTTTTATTTTTATTCTACTGGTCCTTTAAAAAGACCAGATTATCATTTAGAATTTCTCATAACATATCAGCTTTTTAACTCAACAGCACAGCATGTAGGAATATGCTGACTTTTTTCTAAAAAAGCCAATTTAGTATAATACATTAACCCTCATTTTCTTTATATAATTGTAGAGATGAAAAGGCAATTATTGGATTGATATTTCTAAACCATGCAATCTCACAGCAGCACGACAAACACAGAAATTAGCAGAGCACGGGATGAGAACATTTTTTTCCACCCAAGCACAGAGTTACAAATAAGAGCACCACAGGATCCCTATTGACTCCAAGACTTGTGTTGGTCACAGCTATTCAGTAATAATGTCTGCTTCAGGTCCTCTAAAGAGCAGGGCTACCAGAAAGAAAATTGTGATTCAGGCATCGTACTGCCTGCTTCAATATCCCACAGAGATATCGTAAGTAGATGGTTACTGGGTGATAATAATATATAGTATAAAGCAAGTAATATGGTAATATAATGAAATTATCATGTAGTGTTGCCCTGCACTAGTAAATCTGGTGTGTTTGCTTCAGATACTCTAATAAAGTTGATTTAAACAAGTTGCTATGTAGCCATGGGGGCAGCCATTCAAGCACGGGATACCCAGTGGATAACAGATAAGTTCTGTAGTCCACAATGGTATTCTTCAGAAGTTATCTGTTATCTGCTGTGTATCCTGTGCCTTTTTTTCAGCTGGGAATGGCTGCCCCCATGGTTACCCAGCAGTTTGTTTATATAAACTATAGTAGTTTCTGAAGCAAACACCCCAGTTGTTCTAGTGCAGCACAAAAGTACATTATAGTTTCATTACTAAACACTTTAATTTGTTGGTGTTACTGTTCCTTTAAACATCAGTGTTTACCCAAAATTCATCAGCTCCTTGCTTTTTTGCCACCTCCAATGTGAAAATCTTCATGCTTCTGCAACTGGGAGGAAAGAGTTGTGTCTGAAGGTGGCCGTACATAGTCTAAAAAAAGCTACTTATGAGTCGACAGCTTATTGGGCCTTGTATGGGGTTCTCTGACAGGCTTCTCGGACCAATATCTGGTCAAGAATCAACCAGATATTATATTGGACAAGTTTAAAAATCCTGTCAAAGCAAGGACTACATTGGGTCATTTATGCGGTCCTCACTTTGACCACCTGTAATAATTTTGCTCTGAGCCTCAGTGTGGGCATATCAGGGAAAGAGCTGCTTGTTTGGCTATCTTCATGTGCATGGCCAGCTTTAGTATTTGGTGAAACACCACAATCCACATGTATCTGTTACTAGCACAATACTTCTTATCTATGTCTAAAAAAGGCTAATCTTAGGGTTATACTTTGTATTTGTGGACAGTGCTCAATCATATCTACCTTTTACAGTCAACAGTCAAGGTGCTTGATGTGCAAACCAGGGCTGAAACTAGGGAGAGGCAGAAGAGGCCTTGTCCGTCACTGAAAAAGGTTAAGCGGGTGCCTCTCTCTGACGTTACAGCATGCTGACACAGGCCCATCCGCGCTCGTTTGCGCATGGGCATGCACACGTGTCCTCTATACTAACGGGTGCATGGCCACACGGGGGCCGGGAAGCTACATGGCCGGCAGGGTTGCCTAGGGCACCTGGCTGGCATTGCCTGGCACTTGTGCAAACTAACATCATAGTTCAGTGTGCCCAGTATATTTTACAAAAGGGTGGCTATAGAGTGTTTGTGTGTTTATTTACTCTAATAAAACAATGAGCAATAGCTGGTTTTACTGGGGTAGAACTCCACGGTGCGGCTCGAGCCAATACGTCGCCATGCGACGAAATGCAGCATTTTCATCCCATGTAGTTCTTACCTGCGAGTTATTCCCTAATTAGCAGTAATAATTGGAAGTAGGTGTTATTCAGAGACACATCTAATGGTTTGATTATATGTCTCAGCTTCACCTGGGTGATTATTCAACCTGTCAGCAATTTATTGATTTGTATACTGACCAATACCAGGCATTAATGCTTAATTAACAAAGAAAATTAGAAATTAGAATAGATCACTGAACGGTAAAACAAAAACAGTTTTAACTTTTGTAGAAATCAGAAAAAAGGTAAATGGATGTATTTTGAACAGATCTATTTAAATTAAATAGGTGATATATATATATATATATATCAATAATACTTTACTGGTGTCTTCTGACTGTAGATTGTTACTCATTTTAGAGATCATTTTTATTAACTCCCTCCTGTGGGACTTCAGAGACTCCATGAAGGAGCTGGTTGATTTAGTCCAACTGTCTTTTTTAGTACATTCTGCTCCGTATAATTAATGCCTGCTTATTCATTATGCCTGTAAAAATGGGATGGAACGGAGAAGGTGGGTGGAATTAATTCTCCCTCTTTGTACTGGTAGGGTGAGGGGTATTAAATCATAATTGTCTCTTCTCGCAGTGACTCATGAGCCAAGAGGACTCAAGCTGGAAAGACTTAGTAGATAAGAACATACTACATGGAGTATATATATTTACAACATACATTGATGAATGTTGTATTACGGTGTATATTAAAAATGTAAGGATTTTTTAGCCTGTGTCCAGAAAGCATTTAATATTCCAGAAGTGGTAGATGTTAAAATACCTCAGTTCTAGTTCAAATCTAATGTTTAATTAATGGCAAACATGAGGTGAGATGATTGGTGTAATATATGACTTGAGGCTTTATTCTCTTTTAGAGCAAAGGCAGACAGGGTGCTTAATGGCCACAGGAAAACTCCTCTCTTGACAAAGCACTAAATTATACATTTCCCTACCCCGCATTTTCTCATGATTACCTAATATTATCTTATGTAAGCGTTCTACTTGCAGTAATTCTAATGGATCAGGAGGGGAAGGTATGTGGAAGGTATGTCACCCATGGGAGAAGAGATTTCCTGTGGGAAGCAAAGCGCCTGATCTGTCTTTGCCCATAATTTCCAAGAAAAGTTTTTATAAACAATTACATTTTTTTTCTTTCATCATTTTCATATTTTTGTATTTGGTTGAATAAATATAATTTTAGGTCCAAGTTAAAAATAAAAAGTTGATCCTTTAAAGCTAAGCCAAAGCCTGACGACCAACAACAAAGTCTGTACCAAAAACCTAAAGCGGATGTGATAGTAATATTTTAATACTGGAGTAAGAGAACTAGTAGGAAAATACAATGTTGTAATGGGCCAGCACTTTTACCTTTGTTCTGTACGCAGCACTATTACCTTTGTTGTTACGCAGTGTCAAATGAATGCTAACAAAACTTTTTTACACGGCTTTACAAATATGCCCCTTGTGTCATTGTTATTGCTGTGCCTTGGAGCAGTGATCAAATGCTTGTGAATTGCTTCATATTGACAGTAGTAGAAGACACCGTGGTGTAATAAAAAGCACTCACCCTGGTGGTCCAGTAGTGCGGCGGGGACGCCCACCACGCCGCTCCTCTTCAGCTTGGATCCTTAGGGCGCGCGTCTCGTTGTAATGACGCAGGCGCACAAATGCGTGCAATGGCGTGAAAATTGAACACTGTAAAAGACCCATTTGTGCTTTCAGACCTTGCTCGTTATAGGTTTATCCTGTGGTGTTTGAGCTTTGTGCTATTTGATATTCTGATCTTGATACCTGTTTTGACCCATGCCTGGCTTTCGACGATTCTGAACTTCTGTATCCTGACCCTTGACTGATATCCGACTACCTCTTCTGCCTAATCTTTCTGATTGACTTCCTGGTTTGACCTTTGCCTGCCTGACTTCGTTTGTACTCTGCCTGCCCCGACCCAGCCTGACCTGACTACAATTCTGTCTACACGCCTTGTACCACGACCTTCTGCTGAAGAATTTGCTTTATAGTTGTGCCCCTCTGCTTGTCCAGAACCCCTCGCCTTGCACCTCTCGTTATAAGACCTGGCAGCATCTGAGTAGCTGAGGGCTCCTCCCGAGGCCAAAGGCGGCTGCTACAGTCAGAAGCACGAGCCGAGACCAGGGTGCTTGGAATCGGTTCTAGATTTAGGGTGCCAACCGTTACACATGGTTCACTCTATTAAAATTAGTGTTGATCAAATGCCTAATGTGAAGTTACATTTAAACAGCAATATAAACCTATATACACCTACTTATAACATGAACAAAATAAATTGAACTTTTGTAAAAAAAAAATTCTGCTTTTTGTTTACATTTTGCTTATTCTTTTCAGGGAATACAAGTTTGGAACCAAAGACTTGTACAGATATGGTATTTATTACCCAGAAACCCATTATCCAGAATGCTTTGTAATATGGAAAGGCAATTTTTCATACAGTCCATTTTGGTGGCAAAAGAATCCTATAAAGCTTTTTATAAAGTTGTCCTAAATGGGCATTTTCTAATTGTGCCATTAAAGTGCCTTATTTGTATTGTTCTTTCTACCACAATCTTTTCCTTTTTTTATTGTGTTGAAGATGTCTTTGATAGAAAGTTCTTAATGGCTGCCGAAAATACAAAATTATTCATTATAATAAGATCTGTGCCGGAAGTGCCCCATCTATTCAAAACTGGGGAATAAGTGACTTAATGACTGGTCAGGTTCTCAAAGGATTATTGAATGTTTATGCATTTCAGTACAATACCATGCCCAAAAATAATACTACAGTTATTTTGTAAAATAACAACATAATATTGTAGGTGATGTCTTACAATAGAATGCTTAAGGTGGATTTGGGGAAAGGGGGAAATACGTACCCTTATTTGACACAACCTCAGCTAGGCTTATTCTAAAAATAATCAACACTGCAGTAACAGAAGGGAAAAAAGCAATACTGATTTTCTGGGAGGGGACAGGCAGGCAAGGAAGCTGCCCTGATTGAATGAGTAAATACTTGTAGGAGGTTGCCGGAGGCAGAAATCAACCTAAGCAATGCAACCATCCCGAAGAAGGGAGGCAGAAGGCCTTGTAACTACCTCTAGCACAAAAAAAAATCCTGCTGCAGGTTGATGTTTCATCCTTTATGACAATGCACAGCTTTCTTGTTTTAACTTTTACAGTTATAATGAAGTGCAATACAGTATAATTCACTACCACTGTGCCACCGATCAATGTTTTAATAATAGCACCACCACCTAACTTCCATGTACAAATGTCTTTCTGGAGCTCTGTTGTAGCACCTGCTCATAAGCCACATATCCATGGGGAGACCTATAATGTCAGATCCCTGGTTGAAATAATATTATTTTCCATGCCAGCTATGCATACACTTTGGGGAGTTCCACTGAATTCTTTCTACTTGTTGTGACCAAAATTATTCTGTATATTCTAGCATCTATTCTGTTTTTCAAAAGTTCCCTCCCAGCTATTTGTATAAGATTTAGTTGACTCTGTCCAGCAGCGATACAGGTTATTCTGTTCAGTCTATTCGTTTGTGGCTAATTTTAGGGTTCAAAGGTTTCCACTGTGTACCTTGTCCAGAGAATATGCAATGCTGCATCATAGTAAGGTGCACTTTCTTAAAGCACAATGATTGTTGCTGCAGTGAGGTGCTGATCCTGTTTTTTCTTTTCTAGTTCCTTTTACTTCGTGCTTGGCCTCTGTCTCATTCTTTGGCCTTGAACCTATGCTGTCTGACTCAACCCTTGCATGTCCACATCTCTTCCTTCTGACCTGTCACATTACTCAATTTGGATTTCTTTTTTACCCCTGCTACTCCTTTAAGATGTACTGCCCTGTAAAACCAACTTCAGTGACTACCACCTTCAAGGGAAGTGTAGGAGAGGCTGTACCCTACTGGCTGATGGGTGAAATGCATTCAAGTCAGTGGCGAGAAAATCATTTTGACGCGTGACAGTTTTTCACGCACACAACAATTTTTACACACGCAACTTTTTTGTCCAAATGCAGTAACGTCAATGGGCATCAAAATTATATTGATATGTGACAATTTTTATGTGCGCAACTATTTTTGTCGCAGCTAATTTTTGCAACAGTTTTGCAAAAAAATTGCAGGTGACGAAATGCAGAAATCCATGTCTGACAAATAAATTTGCCCATTACTAATAACAACCATTCAACCACGTTGAACTGCATCGACAGTCGTGTTGCGCCGGATCAAGGCTACGACTTCATCCAACATTTCTATCTCTTACCTTATTTCCATCGCATGCGATTTGTCACATTTGGTTTGTCAGATAGCGCCGTAAACGTCCGTGTAGTCCTACCCTTAACCTCTTGCCCCGCGACTTTGATTGCTAAAAAACGGGGCTGCCTTTCTTTTCTCTCACTATAATGGTTAGTACCATAGTTTCTATTCCAGTATATTGGCTGGCTAAAACTATAATACAGGTATATACCTGTATTGTAATAAACACATTTCTCAAAATATAAACTTAATATCTATATGGCCTTACAAGTTTGAAGTCCTTTTTATAGTTATATTATTTTAATTTCTATAAACATTTAATCCAGGCTAATAGAGATCTGTTCTAAACAACTTTGTAACTGATCTTAATTTATTTTTGTAATGTTCTTATATGTATTTTTTTTAATAATAAGGCTAAGTGGGTACAGGTAAGTTAGGGCAGGCAAGTTATTTACTAATAAGAGTCCAGATAAATGCCAGGAGGAGTTAACAAGAGTCCTAGTTGCCTTATGCAGGCGCACTGACGGAGATTTTCACCTTCCTGAACCATATTATTACCAGTTTTTTTAATCCACCGTCTCTTTCCAGCTCTACCCATCAGTAAGCCCCAATCTGGGTATATGGGGAAGTAGTCCAGGTACTCTGCAGGGCCCAGTTGCAATCTTTTTACTCTTTTTTAATAGCTGGCACTCCTGATTTCCTAAGGATTTCTGGTTTGCCTACAAAACAAGTAATTCACCTCTCCCACATCTCTATCAGACATTCTGAATCCTTTGGGGGCAATAGAAAATGACTTAAGAATCTATTTTGCTTCACATTTTTCTTACCTAGCTCATAAATCTTCATTCTCTAAAAATAACTCACAGTTATAAATATCTCTTAAGCAAACGCAATCCTTATATGATATACCCCATCCCTTTTAGACTATAAACCGAAAGCCAGATACTCATTCCCCCATTGTTCTTTCACATGATATCATCTTGTATACAGTACTACAATTTTTACAATTCACAGAGCCACACCATCAGGTCTCTGGACAACACATATACAATCAAACATAACTGGATACTAGAATTTATTTTACGTAGTTAATGCACAGTATCCATCTTCCCTTTTTTAAAACCTCTATACCAGGACAGGAAGACAAACGGCAGAAAAAACAGGGCTGAGTGTCAGTGTCAGTGACCTATTATTTAAGCAGTGCGTGACTTAAAGTAGTGTATCATTTCATGTACAATAACCTCCTTTATTCCACAGATAGAAGCATTGTGGGGGTAAAGCTGTAATTAGATATTCAGAATATTTAAAGATCTTTTAACACAGCAATAAAAGGGGAAACAAGTATTCAGTGATATGACACATTTAGAATTATGATTCTTTAATGACTTTTTTTGTCCTTTAGCATTTACATTTTTTGCATTATTTATGTGTTTAAAAAAAAGTTGAGTAAAACATCTAAAAAAGAGGTGAAATGACTGGAAATCATTATATGGGTAGTTAGCAGACTGTTACCATGAGGATTTTTATTGGTAATGGAATGATAGTGCACTGATTTTTTAAATGTACATTAATATCCCTCTAGAGTTGTGTGTAATCAATGTCAGGATGATGGGTCCCTGAAGCCTTTATAGGGGTCAAGGGACATTGAAGTGACTCAGTTATTAACAATAGAACGGCATATACTGTATGTATGGATGTATATTTTTAGTCACATAGTAACATGTAGTAACCTTCTTAAAAAAAGTGTGTGGGGGAGAATAAATATTTTCAGACTGTTTTTAAAAAACAGTACTGTAGAGCCCCCTGACAAAGACTGCATGAGGCTGAGAGCACATAAATATTAATGTGAGAGACACAGCCATGATCTATTCTTTTATAACAGGCTGGAACCAGGTGGAAAGTGTTTTACATTACATTCATGACTTTAGCCCAGGGCTCCAAAAATAAAGTAAAGGGTGTATCACAGATGACTCTTCATATTTCTGAAAAAGGAAACGATACCCCCGAACAATGTAGGCCTCTATAAAAATATATTGCATAAGACTGTTTTTATGTAAACCACAGTTTCATCTAAATAAACCATTTTCATAAAACGCCATTGGGTAATTCTAAATAGATAACAGCCATTTTAAGAAATAAGTGCCACCCCCTGGGACCATACAATTCACAAAGCACAAAATCATATAGTATAGGTGTCACATAAGCCAATTAATGGACTTTACTCTGTCTTTTACTCCAAAACTTCTTCCTGTTACAGTCAGAGCTGCAGTATTTCTGGTCAAGTGACCTCTGAGGCAGCACACGGACCATCACAAAATGGTGGGTCAAGTTAAGAGATGTAGAAGGGCAATATTTTATATATATATATATATATATATATATATATATATATATATATACAAACCAAACAGATCCGCACTCCTCCAATTAACTCCTTAATCATCCGCCCGGGTGCTGCTCCTGGGATTGAAAATGCAGAAACGAAAAAATTGGTAGCGCACTCCAGGGACTTGTATATGATTCTTTATTCTTTATGGCATAATGATCGACGTTTCGGCTCCCCTCTAGAGCCATCTTGAAAAAGGCTCTAGAGGGGAGCCGAAACGTCGATCATTATGCCATAAAGAATAAAGAATCATATACAAGTCCCTGGAGTGCGCTACCAATTTTTTCGTTTCTATATATATATATATATATATATATATATATATATATATATATATATATATATATATATATATATATATATATATAGATCCAATGATGATTTTTTGTTGGTTATTGTCCGTGGAGTGCTGTCATCATTGGATCTACATACTGTTTAAATCAGACTGGCACCCAGGCATTTACTTGACTCGTGGTTGTGCGTTCCATCCAAGTATATATATATATATATATATATATATATATATATAACGATCCGTGGAGAAGTCAGCACTCACGTAACATGGTGTAAACGTGCCTGGGTGCAGTGTCCAAAATATTTAGAATTACAATTCAACAAAGAAGGTCCGCACTCTCAGGTCTTAAAAATCAAATATGGTTTATTAAAAAAAGACTAACGTTTCGGCCTCTCCGAGGCCTTTCTCAAAGTACAGATAGGTATACAATGAAAGCTTTAAATACCCTAGATGGCCGGAAAGGTTAATTGGCTGACAGCATCATCATCATCACTATGTGTCAAGTACTCAAGTAGTTAAGATTCACATATAAAACACATTAAAATTCAGAACACTTTTATGTTAAAACCCCAATTCCACTGAATAAGGAAATAAAAGCATACCATAAACAATATTATTTGTAACTTCTTGTTTTGCAACGCAAAGTCAAACTGGCTGTATTGTTAATGTTACATAGTATAATAATCTGAGTGTAGATGAAAGGTCTGGTTTTCAAAATCCCCCAAATGCAATAACTATAGATACATAAAGCCAAAAACATAAAGCCTAAAACATGAATGCGATCCCTCAAACAAGTCAGGTGTCCGTATTATATCTTAATTTATGCAGCACAAGTCCTCTCCTTACCAGTGTGTCAATATACTTTAAATTGACTCATTAATAATATGTCATTATTGTATTGTGTAGGTGCCTATAGGGTCACCCATCTTCCCACCAGTGAAAGTGTGTAATGTGTCTATAATGTGACTCCAGTACGTGTTATATAACCCCTTATGTTAGGAGTGTTAACCCTTAGTGTGACCACTACCCCTGTTTACACTCTATCTCAATGGATCTTGTGAGCAGCCATATATACTAAACGAAAAGTGCATACAATTTAAATATCACGCTTCTCAGTCTAGAAGTGTATCTAATTAAATATTCAAAATCAATAAATACAAGAAAAAATATAAAAAAATATCTAAAAAATAATATCTAAAAAATAAAAAAAATAAAAAAAAATAAAGAATCCCAAAGTCACCATAATATGTGAAAAAAATCCCCAAAGTTTGTGGGACATATTATTCAGTCCAAATATTCATATAGTCAAAATACCATCTGGTAAACATGGATATAGCCATCTGGGTTATTGAGGTTTGTGGCTTGCACTTATGGGCGCCGAGACTGTAGTTGTTACAAGGGCAAGCATTAACTCATTGACTCATTACACATTAGCAGATCGAACAGCAAACACCCATCGGTTCATGTCCCACGGAGCAAAGAGCGGACCTCCCGCAGTGCAGGGGCAGCTCCACCCCAATCAACCCGCATCACAGGGCCCGACCACCACATCCCCACCGGGAAACAGATGTCAGACTCACAGAATGAGTCGGGACCCGGTATGTATGACACACCCGAGCTCACCAATGATCGCCGACTTCAGATTTTCATTATATATATATATATATATATATTTATATATATAGAGAGAGAGAGTGAGAGAGAGAGAGAGAGAGAGAGAGAGAGAGAGAGAGAGAGAGAGAGAGAGAGAGAGAGAGAGAGAGAGATTGGTAAGATTCTTTAACATTTAATATGATATAAAGTGTATTTTGGTTAAGTATTCATTTGGGGGGTAGAGTTTTCCTTTAATTGATCTAGCATCAGAGACAAGTGATCTAAGACAGAAAGGGTAGCATAGGGTTAGGGTATAAAAATGATGTGTCAAAGATTCTCTTTACTTGTCCATGCAAGAATGCAAGACATAAGAAGAAGGGGCTGCAGACTGAGTGTAAAAACATATAAATTACAGATATATTAAAAACACACCCACACTCAACAACACAGACATGAGAGTCCTAATAACTAGTGATGAGTGAATCTGATTCGGCAAAATTTTACAAATGCAAAACTGTCATTAGTTCAAACCGTGCGGCAATTTTTAAACTGCACAACTTTTTTTTACTATCCATTATAGTCTATGGGCATGCTATGTATAGGGTCTATTGATAATAGCGTGACATATTACTGCTTTTTATTGATAATGTCTTAGGCTTTTTTCACTCCAATGGACCCTCAGCTATATGCATGGCTCCTTGGTTTGCACACGCACATTACTGTGCTCATTAGGTTGCACTCACACAGGAATGAGCATATATTATCACACCACTGGTTGTGTCATGGTATAAAGGCACACAGGTGGCTCCACTGCTATAATTAGATTATCATGATTGACTTTATATTGCTTTGCTTTTGGATCTCAGTTGGTACTTTGCTTGGCTCTGCTGCTCTATTGTTATTGAGCTTGCCCTGGCTTTCTTTCCTGTTTATCATTGCCTGTGCCAACCTTGGTTTGAATCTTGTGCTTGCTTCCTTGTTGCCTAACCTGACCTCAGCCTGTGACTCCACTCCTACTTCCAGAAAGCATGTTTTTTCAAGAGCCCTGAATTTCATCTACCTGTTCTTGCTCTTACAGAAGAAGTTTTGCTCTTATACCATGCATAACAGGTTCACTCTGTTGCTAATTCATGGAGTAAAGGTGGCCATATTTAAAACTTCCATCTATACTCAGTAAGCCTTACATATAGTTACTAAAAAAGATGTATAGAATCAATTTTATGTACAAACATTAAAGGTGCACTGCTTCTGTAACCATTAAAATGGTAATTAACTCAGAGGTGACTTGCCTTCTAAAGTTAATTGGTTGGTACATTATTCTATAAAATCTGCAGAGCACCAATGGCAATAAACAATGTTGACAGGCAGCTACACGAACTTGCATTGGTAAAATACCAACCCTGTAAATTATGACATTATAACAGGACATCACAGCATACTTATTGTCACTAATACATAATGATGATAATTGACAAAGAATTGCCGCAGATGGAACATACAAAGTAGATAATAAAAATGTTCATATCTTGTCAGAGTCTGTTTTTTTAAAATATTTTTACAAGTGACAGCTGTGTTTAACAAATAAAGCATGTTAAATGAAAAAAAACAGTGACATTTAATTATAATATTTCAAATTAAATTAAGTTTGCCATATGTGCAGTAACTTATTTATGAGTTGTTCCCTCAATGTCCATATATTCTGGCATTTTTAGTTTCTTACATTAACTACTACTTAAATGAAAAGTATGTTCTTTTCATATAAAGAGTTGTAATGAATGAATTTGGACCAGATACATTTTTTTACATATAAAATGAAGTGCTAAAATAGAATTTGTTGAGAAAATGTACCTTAGAGTATATTTGAAGCTACTAAACTGAATGTGAGCCCTAATTCCCTTATTCGTATACAAAGAAATAAAAAAAAGTATCTTCTGGGAACAGGTAATTGTTGCTTTCCAAATGACTTATATGGATTTAGCTGAATCCTGAAATCCTGAAATCGGGGCATCCCTCATATTTGCAGATCATGTTGACAACTCCTGTGGTATCCTTTTCATTTGATTTACATAGTGAGCACTGCAGCAGGGGTTTGGGACATCTTGATGATGTATTTTGAGTGGGGGAAGGAAAAGACAATGAATAAATGAATATATATATATATATATATATATATATATATATATATATATATATATATATATATATAAAACGAACTTAAAAAACTAAGAAGGTGAAAAATGTAACTTTACTCTTTAATATTAGAAAAAAAACAGTCACAGAAAATTGAAAGTAATTGGGAAAAGTCTATCTTTCTGGTGATCTGAACTGAAAAAAGTATTTGAAGTTAAACAACCCTTTTAATCTAAAGGTGTGGCCTTTGGTTCTTGTTATTTTTATTTTCTATATGTAAAAAAAATAGATCTCCCTCTATATGTCTATAATGTATATGAATCAAACATGTTTCCTTACAAAAAGGTTGTGACCAGCCAACCTGAAGCAATGTAATAGGATGTAGCATGTTTTGTATTAGAAACTTTTGTTTTAGATATAATGTTAATAATCGTTACTAAGAAAAGCAATTTCTCTGCTTTTGAATGAAGCAAGAAAGCAAAACACTCTTGTGAATGTAGGTGTGATTTTATTTTGCATGTGCCAAAGCAGAGAAACTGTTCCTGTCTTTTGTCACAAAAACAAAGGTCCAAAAGAAAAAAGTCCAGTGTACCAACAGACTGAAAAAAGATGAGTCTGTACTAACATCATCACACAGTCAAAGGGGAATGTGATTAAAAACATTTAGCATACTAAATATGGAAATCAAGCACTGTTTACTTACTTTCTATATTGCATGGCATGGGAGACAGTAGTAGCAGAGGTTCTGAGCACAAATGTATGTATATTGTAAATAATGGAAGCAAATCAGATTTGGAGGAAACCTTGAGGGATGACAAAATGGAACTGAATTAGAAAGAGCAAGTCCTAGTTGTAGGAGTAGAGTATGAGACAGAAAATATGTAAGCTGATGATCTGAAATAAAGAATAGACGTAAAACGGAGAGTTAAGTTCATGGTGAAAGCTAGATGAAGGCATTGGCCATCCTTAGGATAATGTAATATGTGACATTCTCTGTCAGTGTAAAAATGCCCCTACTGCCCATGACAACTGTCACTTAATGCCTTCGACAACAAGGGCTTCTATCAATGCACAGGGTGTATTTTGGTCTAAAAATAGGGTGTAGACTGGGCATAAGATTGGCTTACCTTCCAACATCTGGTTTCCAAGAAAATGCACAATTAAGGCCACGCCCCCATCTGCCCCAGAGATTTTGTTTTTTGCTAGATATACAGAGGATTTGGCTTTTATCAGGGGAACAAGTTCTAGAAAGATTTTTCAACAGGAAAATGATTAATAATAAAAAAATGTGCATGTCTTTTTTAGAAAATGCTGGATTTGCTGAAATATATTCTTTCTGCCTGCTTTGTTTTATTCGATTCAGTTTGCCCTCCACCACAAGGTGTGTATATGCCTCTAGATTTACTGTTCTGTTATGAGTCCCAGTCTGTTTTTAATATATTTAGAAAAAAGCTCCAGTACAGGCTTAAGTCCCAGCCCAGTATATTTTATTGTTGTATTTTATGCCCATATACATATAAAGGACCTACCAAACAATATATACCTTGATATCAGTGGAATTAGTTTATGAAGGGATGTGCTAATAAAATATATTTAGAATTTAAAGACCAGGTAGGTGAAAGGCTGCACCTTTAATACAGACAATTTGGACATTTTAAGAAAATTTTTTTTTAAAAAAAAATAGGTCAATAATTTAAAAGTGTCCAATTTCTATACAAAATTTTAGGGACTTGCTCATAGTAACACTTTTAAATTGTACAAAGTTGATAAAATGTACTCTACTGTATATTCTGCAAATTGCCATCACAAAAAACAAAATAAAAGAAAATATTCAAAATGCCACATGGCTTTAGATATATGTCTCCATATCCCAAACAGAATTTTAATTTTATCTCATTCACTGAATATTGAATTTAAAAGCAATGTATTATTAAAACAGAAAAACACATTAGCTCCATTTTATGACAGTCAATTTTAAAAGGAAGAAAGGACTCTTTGAATTGATAGTAAATGATGATGCCAAATAAGTTTTAACTCATAATACAAGCAGCACAATTTGTTTAAGCATTAATATTTACACACATCATCCACTTCTGAGATGTCTCATTTTGCCCCAGTGCTCTGTGTAGACTATAAAATAATCTTTAATCTTGTGGTTTTTTGATCTCTCTTTTTAACAATACTTTGTGACATAACGAGTTTATTTTATACAAATTGTTTTACTAAATTAATATTAGAATTTGAAAATTAGCATGGCAAAGATCCAGGGTGTATAAATCTGTTAAATGCTGTGTTTTTATGTATATGGTTTAAAAGCTTCAGCTTTGGGAGCAGGGAGGTATTTTTAGTCCTTTATTTTTGGATGTGCACCTGAGTGCAACCAAAGCAATTATATTTATATACAGTATCTTTATTCCATACATTACAATTATGGCACAACTTCCCTTAACATCAAGGAAAGAATTACAGATTTTTACGGTGGTTATGTAAGGAATAAACAAAAAGCAAGCGCCTCTAGATAAGGAAGCAGATTCAACCCCCAACTCAAATAAAAGTATCTTCTATTCAGGGAACAGATGTGAGTGTCAATAGCACAAAAGGGTCATCAGCGAAGAATCATTTAGTCTACTGATCTTGCAAATATTGCAGACTTTAGCCAGCTATAAAACCTAACATAAAGAGACTGCTCAAATTAACAGATCTTTTAATGCAGGAAGTGCAGTAATGTGGAACATTTAACACAGCCTTTGAAAAGACCTAGCATCATTCCATTCTTTTCCCAAACCTCCAAGGTTCCCACTATTCCACGATTAAAATAAAAACAAAATGTTTTCCTTAACCCGACAGCCCTTTAGAATAGATAGATTGTAGTCTACTGATCAGCATATTGTATTTTCAGCTAAATAGGAAAAGATTGTGTGTATCCGCTTCAAAGCTTTTTGTGTTACACAGTGGAAAAAAGGGAAATCTGAAATGTGGTATAGATTTTTACAGTCATTATGAAAACACTCTCCATTTAGCTAATGCTAATCAATTATAATAAAGATAGAGGACACCCAGCAAAATTAAAACACAGGGGCAGATCATTTAGATTGGAGGGCATATAATATAGCAGTAGATAGTACTCACCCACAAAGATTTAACAAGTTTGGAAAAGAACAAAAAAATCTGAATGTATATTTGTAAATATATAGTTAATATCATTAAACAGCTTTAAACTCCACTGGGCCAGGGACTGATGTGAACTATTAACAATCTCTGTCCAGTGCTGCATAAATGTATAGGTGTTATAGAAAGAAAGCATAATGTTCCTGCAAGGCAAGAAGTGATGCAAAGGATGCATATTCTGTAAAATGTAAAATGCTGCAGAAAATATTGGTGATATATAAATAAAGAATGCTAATGATATATACATAATACTCACAGATACAAGTACAGACACATAACATTAAAGTAGCACTTTACCTTAATTTTTTTTCCTCTATTTGATAAGGATAGGAGGTGAATGTTTATTTTTTTTCCCTTGTGTGGTGCTTTGCTATATGAAGGTGTTACTGAAATCACAATTTTATTTGCAAATATGAACTCATTATTTCCAGTCACAACTTCCTCATCGGGGTAGACTGTCATAGTTGTGGTTGTTTTCTCTGGAAAAAAGGCGCTTGCGAGAGGACATGATTACACTTTACAAGTACATTAGAGGACATTATAGACAAATAGCAGGGGACCTTTTTAGCCATTAAGAGGATCACCGTACCAGAGGCCACTCCTTTAGACTAGAAGAAAAGAACTTTCATTTGAAGCAACGTTTGTGGTTCTTTACAGTGAGGTCAGTGAGGTTGTGGAATGCACTGCTGGGTGATGTTGTGATGGCTGATTCAGTTAATGCCTTTAAGAGTTTGGATGATTTCTTGGATAGACATAATATCAAAGGCTATTGTGATACTAAAATCTATAGTTAGTATAGATATGGGTATATAGAATTTATGTGAGAGTAGGGAGGGGTGTGTGTATGGATGCTGGGTTTTCATTTGGAGGAGTTGAACATGATGTATTTTTTCAACCCAATTAATAACTATGTCCGACAGGCCTCCTGTATCAGAAGGCTGTGCTCAGTTCACAAGAGAATTGTGGAAGCGTTTTTATGTTTTGACTCAAGCTCTGATCAAACAGTGTGTTGTAGTTGCTAATGCTATAACATGAAGCCTACTTAGTAATCTATAACACAATAGAGGGGTTGTAGGAGTGGATAAGAAAGTTCAAAGAGTTGTAGCCATGACTGAATCAAGCTGATACGTTAGCACTTGTATAGAAGCTAGGGAAACAAATAAGTGTAGACATTATTGTTATTATGATACAAATATGAAAACATATTTCAGTTATAGTGAATACAAATTGGACTGCATGTGCCTATGTTCTAATCTAAATTAACTTAGTAAATAGTTTTCAGACCTTTTTCTTATTACCTATTTATCCTCCTGCATATTGGTACCTAATGCCTAATGTCCCCAGCAGCATCAAGGAAAAGGGAGGAGCCTATTATATAAATTTAGAATTATCAACACGCATTGGGACAGAGGTTCTGGGTGGAAAATGTTGTATGCTGGCCAAATGTATTGTGAATGCTTTCTCATAAAGGAGATTTTACATTATGGCATTTTATATTATGTTACATTATATTGGCATTCCTAAATTAAATTGTTTTAGAAAGAACTGCAGTTTAGTTGTTTTTACCATACCATGAGAAATATCTCGGACACATCTAGAAATTTCAGCTAGAAGGGTTATATAGTATGTAATTTAAATACATCTGATTTTCAAATGATGTGAATTTAATTTATAATTTCAAATCCCTTATTCTATTTAGATTTTTTTATATTGATTACATAACCTTTACAACTGCTTCAAATGATACTTCGGCTTTGCAAACATATACAGACCTTCAGGAAAATATCTGAGATTTGCCTGTCACAAATAGAAGTGCAAATAGCCATATGATACTGTTTTGCACACATGACACTATTTAATAAAGACCTTTTTTTAATTTCTGCAGCCGTTGATCATCATTTTCTCATATTAATCACCAAGATATAAAGTTCACCATCCCTAATCCGAGGTTTTGAAGCAGTTTATATGCCATTTGGATACACAGGAGTCTCCGTAAACAGAATGTCATTAGGAAATGCCTGTGGAACACCCAGTGTGTCCTTAGCAAACAAAGTAGATAAACAAGGCATTTTTCACCCACATTCCCAAAAGATTATAAAACAGATGTTGCTATGATACTAGCTGTTTTGGCCAATAACTTGTAAATCTGAACTCCATGTGATACTTCAAATCCTCTCTATGTTATCAGATCAGTTTTAGATGATCTGGATGCAACCGTTAACAGACATCATTAAACATAGGGGAAATGGCGTTTAACTTGTATTTAATGAATACTTTCTCAATTGAATTCCAAAAGAAGTGTAAGGTTATTAAGCAAAATGATACAAAACAGTGCCATGACATAAAACTTTAAACTGGCAAAGCAAAATCAAATATTTCTGGCAAATTGGGCTTAGCAAGCAGAACAGGGCTTTTATCTGAAAGTATCTCCTAGGGACAAGATGTGTGTGGCTGGCCAGCTGGGGGTTGGGATGGTTGGTATAACTGAGCAAGATGCTCCACATCAAGGTTTGATGACAATAATAACATTCTTTATATCTGTTGCCTAACCTACATTTCACCTTTTGTGAAACCACAAAAAGGCCTATTGCCTTTTCACTGAATTCATTGTGATTTACCCAAATTGTTATTTGTCAGCTGAACAGAATCCAAAAAGTCAGCCATACATTGGCTGACAATTAAGTGATGGGTGAATTTCTCCAGTTCATGAAAGTTCATGAAAAAAACGTGAAATTCAGACGTTTTCACTAAAAAATCTTGAAATTAGAAGGATTTCACAAAAAAATCGTGAAAATGTGACATTTTCACAAAAGAATTGTAAAAATCGAAAATTGACGGTGGCGATTTTTCACGGCATATTTTTGCAGGAAATTTGCGAATTTATTCGCCGGCAGCGAAGCATGGAAATTCACCACAAATTTGTGCCAGTCTAATTTATTCACCCATGACTACTGACAATGTTACCTTATTGGCCTATAGTCAGACAGCCATCCTGTTGTTCAAAACGCCATACACTGCAACAGTATGTAAAGAGAAGCTGTGGTTTGTATTGTTAGCATAGTATGAAAATACCTAAACTAGAAAAAAATTATCTAATTGTCGCAGAAAATAACTTAAAATTCTTTTTCAGGTCAGGTTTGACTTCCACAGAAGCTTGTCAGGATTTAGTTCCCCATTTTTTTTTTAATTCAGATATTCAGGATTTTTTAGATTGATCAAACTCAAATTTTCAAGTTCAGAAAACTCGTATTTCAAAAAAAATTTAGATATTTGCTTAATTATCGTTGCTGTATTAAACTTATAAAACTAACTAATACATAATTATTTTTTAAGTAGTACTTAAAAAAGTTTTTCCCCAAGTTACTGCTTCCCCATGGTTAACTGATGTAAATAATCATGTCTGCAAAAGAAAAGCACTGGAACCAAATGTAAAATGGTTTACTTTGGGCCAAGACCCTTCATCACTTTGACTCCATGTTTCAGTTTTCTGAATTACTGCCCTTAACATAGATATAGACAGTAAGGGGCTGATTTATCAAAAATCGAGCTTGTGAAAAAAAAGTGGAGGTGGGAAAAAAACGCAGATAAAACATGTGCCAATTTTTTTATCAAATGCTTGATTATTTAAGAAAAAAAACTAGACAAAATATTCCTGTGTGTGTTTTTTTGCAGTAAAAAAAAGTTGCATGCCAGCGAGAATCTTATTGTCCCATTCATTTTCAATGAGGCTAAAAATCTCAAATGATTTAATAAACTGGAAAACTAATAAATAAGAGCCATGGACAATTTAAGTAACATGAAAGATCTTTACCACTTGGCAATTGTCCCTTGCAGCATTGATTTAAATTTAAAAAAGGTATTTTTATTTTTAATTTTTAATTACAGAGTGATTTAAACCCTTCTGTTTACTCTAGACAGGGGAATTTGCAGGGGCTATTTATTAAGACAACAACACAATCCATTAATACAGATGTTGCTTCAGGAAGGTTCTAAACTTGCATCAATGTTGATAAATGCAAAAACAAACACAATAAAGAAACGAGCCCAAAGGCTGCAATAATGTGAGTGCAGGTGGGATATGATTATACTTGTGATCTATGAGATATACTCCACCTGTCCATTCCTCAGGGACAAGCCAATAAGTGAGAGAGAAGGGCCTTTGTCAATAAATCTTTTGAGCTCCAGTGTCATTTATCAATCAGGACAAGTGACCACACATGAAAGAAACTGCAGGGGAGCCATTAGGAAGTGTCCCTTTCTCTGCACACAAATGAGCTACTTGTTGAGGGACAAGCAATATGTTTGAGCAGAAGATGATCCAGCATGTGAACTTCTCACCTCCTCTGGGCCCCTGATGAAGTGACTGTACAAAACTCAGCAACTACATACAAGAACATGATTATCAGCGGTTAACATGTTTTCTGGATGTTGCTTTAAATGTATATGCTTGATATCGGTGCCTGAATCCCGTATACAGTGATTATTAAAGAAGTGTTAAATTCTCAAAAAGCTAGGGCCTTTAATATCTAAATATAAAAATGTATTTGATGCCTATGTGTGTTTCTCCTTCCATTTTCTCTAGCCGGTGATGACATGTATTATGGCTGATTGAGATGCAGTTCAGATTGAATTAAAAAATAACTGGTATTGGTAACTGCACTGGGTCAGCTGAGCACCTATACAATGTATAATGTATCTATTGTTGTAACAGAGCATACTATAACAGATGTTGCAGTTCAATTGGTCATTTCTACCATTTAAAGCCTTGTGAGTTGTCAAGGGCCCACAAATTGGTATTGATAGGGGATCAAAATCCACATGGGTAATTAACATAAACTTACTCAGAGTGGCCCTTTGATCACTTTTGTCCTTTACCTTCATTTTCTATTTTTAGTAGTTTCTGAAACAAGGCTTTGAGCATAATAGCTCTCTTTGAAGGTCAGAGTTTCAGTGACCCTAACTACCTATGCACTTTATATGCACTTCCTTTATAGTTGGTTAACCCAAGCTCAGAGAGAGCTAACTGCAGTCAAAACTGCTAATATCTCAGATACCGCTGAAAATAGGAAATAAATGTAAATTGCAAAAGTTCACAGAGAAGCACCCTGAGTAAGTTTACACCAATCCATATTTGGGGTTAGACCCCCTTTTAAGTGAGTTTCATCTAATAATAAAATCAATATGGTTAGTTTGAAGGTGTACCCTTTGGTGTGGGACTGCCAACACTGAGAATCAGTTTAGCAACAATGTCCCATAATACTGAAAATTCTAATCTAATATCTAGATCTTTCCAATCCTACATGACAGTTGATTCACCTGCATCACAGATTAGAATATGGCACTGTTCTATTGTAGTCAGTTGACTGGTAAGAAACTGGTAATTAAGTCAATTCATTGCAAATGGCAAGCCAAGTGTTACAGATATATTTTTTCAATGGTGGGATACAACCACTTTACCCCAGTGCAGTAGCCCATAGCAACTAATCCATAATCAGCTACAACCTGCCTAGTGCAGCTGGAATAATGAAATCAAATACTGTATTTGACTGACTGGTTTATGTGGATCACTGCAATGATACAAATCTACTTATGTTTGTGAGTGTAAGTGATTGCGATTGAGATTTAATTTTCAGGGGTTTTTATGATGCTGCAGTTTATGCCTGTGTTACACATTGTAGAGAAACATTTACATTACATTTAATTACTCTATAATAAATTCTTTAACCTGAAGTCATGAATTATTGTGTTACAATATTTGTACTTTTATGCAGATGTGGGAACTGCCACTTTGTTTCATTTGCACTTTACTAAGACTTTATTGGGCATATATTATGTGAGAAAAATTAGTTTGAATAGGTTTTACTTTCCCTATAAAACTATGTTAATTAAATTATGTAATTAACGTTATTTTCTTAGAAAATAACATCCAGGAGACAATTCTGTAAGCATCAGAAGTAGCATAGTGTTCTAATTGATTTCCAAATTAAATATTTGGTTAGATATCTAAAGAGGGAAGCAGGATTTGGCGGGGATTTGACCAAATTCTAGCACTTTGTAAAGGACTAAGATTTGCCCAGATCCTTCATAATTAGTGGAAACAAATCCAAACCCTTAATCTCATTAGTGTTTCGTTAAGCATTTGGCCATTTTTTTGGGAGTATTTATTTGGCCAAACTCCAACATTTTGGATTTGGTGAACCTGTGTCTCTAAAGGTTTCAATAAAATTGCGTTAACCTCACTTCAAATAAAAAATATATTATTAATTTGGGGATCACTGCATAAACTGAACTGCCAGCAACTTTAGCCATTTATTGTGCGAACCAAATGAAAAATACCAATGTGAATGTTTAAATACTAGTCTGGTAAGTAATAAGAACTTTATGATTTGCATGCTCAATCACTTGAAAGCCAGGATGTGGATTATTTGGGCAGTGGCATGTGGGTGTTTCCCAGAGTGTTATTGCCTGGGTGATAAGTAGCTTAATCGGTGGGGACTGAAATGCCCCAAACAAACCCCATTCAGTTGAATGCCAATTGCCTGCAAGCACTGGTGCACTCACTGCTCAGGTGATTGTTGCTCAGAAATACAGACTGTCACATCAAGCTGCTAATTGTGTTTGAAATCACTCTGTGGCTCTTACTAGGGATACACTGAAACCAAGTCAACAAATTGTTGATTGACAGGCACATTTAACCTTTAAATTCAGTTCCTTGAGGAGGTGTAGGGATTTTTTTCAGGTTATTATTTTTTTCAGACACTATAGTTTTGCCCGTTGCACAAATAAAAGTTAATGCTAATGGTGCCAATTTATTGGCTTCAAGGAGCAATATTTTAATAATAGCTAGCAGTTTCTACAGGAAATATCCTGTTATAAATGGGAAAAAATTTTTTATAAGCAGTGAAACATTCAATTTGAGGTAAAATAAATATGACATCCCAAATTTCTGTTCTAGTATGTGCTATTGCTTGCGAGCTGACTAACTTAAAGAAACCAAAAATGTGAAGACCAGTTTAATACCGAACTGTCACTCAAAAATAGGGCTCAGCTCATTTTAGGGAATAAGTCTTTGACGCAAGGTTTAAGAAAGATAAGCAGTGATCTCCAACCAGTGGCTCATGAGCAACATGTTGCTCTCCGACCCCTTGGCTGTTGCTCCCACTGACCTCAACGCAGGTGCTTGTTTTTTAATTCCAAGCTTGGAGGCAAGTTTTAGTTGCATGAAAACCATTAGTACTTCCAAACAGAGCCTTTTGTATGCTTAGGAACTACCAATAGTCAATAAAAGCCCTTATTTGGCACCTCCAGGAACTTTTTGCATGTTAGTGTTGCTCCCCAACTCTTTTTACATTTGAATGTGGCTCATGGGTAAAAAAAGTTGGGGACCCCTGGTCTAAAGCAACTGGAGTCCCATCACTTTAGATTCATAGCTGCTGTATATCATGACCTGCATGAGTGTAATCCTTCAAAAATATTTTTTTGAGCACACTAACCATGTGCCTTACTCCATAAGCAACCAATAGGTATATATTGGGCTGCTTCCCTTGCAAACCATGTAAATAAAGCATAAAATAACTTGAGGTGGTATATGAATGTGGAAATACTCATCAGGACATCCTCATTATATTTGCAGTTAGAGAGACTGGGTAATTGGTTTTATGCTATAGGGACACACAAATAACAACTTTTTCAATTGCTTTCTGTGTTTTAAAATTTTTCAATTATTTGAAACCTAGATGTGGTTTCATTTTCACAGTCTCATGTTTTGTACTAGCAGTTTAGTAAACCAAATTTAAGCTCTCTAAGGGTGATGGCACACACTAAGATTTATCACCTGCAGTTAATTCTGCGCTGCTGCGTGCAACAGATCTCCCAAACACAACTTGCCAAAAAAAATTACATTAGGATCGTTGCAAGTAAAACCTGTTAATTGCGCCAATCCAGCTTAATCGTGAGAAATTTCCCCCTTAAATTAAACCAGACTAGTGTGCCATAACCTTATACTGTTACAGTTGATACATTAGCTGCTGGCAATTCTTCCACACTGCTGAGAAATGTATCAAATAATATAGTTTAAATACTTTTAATGTGCCACCTAGCTTGCAGCACATATACATGATGGAGAGGAAAGCAAAAGTAAATTGGTCTTTAAAACTTAAAATATGGTAAATAGAAAACAATTGAAAAAAAGTGTTCTAAAGGTGAAATGCCCTTTTATTTTCTAAATAAATATAGAATATATAAAAATACCTCCACTGGTAAGCAAGCTTTCATTTAGGGCCTTGTAATTATTAGTCCATCTGTAAGTGCTGTATTATCTAAAGTTCCAGAAACAACATACTGATGAATTTGGAAAATCCTAATGTACGTATATTGCTGTTATTGAAATAAGGCTGTTTTTTTCAGGTTTCTTTTGTTTTTATATTTGAGAAGCAAATACGTGAAGTAGGGCAAATTGACTATCCTACCAGTATTTTAGAGCTGTTTACCCATTGTCTTGTGGCAATATATTGATGAAAATTAAACTGGGCTCCTCTGAGGTGGAACTGCTTTCTATCATGTTTCTGATGAAAGTCATGGAAAAGAAATGATGCTCAGTGAGCAGAAACCTGTCTAGTATTATCTTTATAATAAAGTATATTTTCTTTTTAAATCTGAACATTTTAAAACGTTGGTAATGGCACCTCAATCGGCGCTGCGGCATCCCAACTGGCAAGTGCCTTTACTTAACAACACACACCACATCTGTTGGAAAAATGTTGTATTTCATTACTTGCTTAAAATTACAGTATTTTTTGCTATTTGTCAGTAAAACTTTAAAGGAAGTGGTCTCCCAACTTTCATAAGAAAGAGCATAACTGTCCATTCCTCATTAATAAAAAATGAAACACATCTTACTTTTTCTTCTATTCAAGAATAGAGAGCTTGATTTCCATTTAACCTCTTCACCACAAAAGGCGTCTCTCAACGCTGAGCAAATAGCAACAAGAAATCTATTTACATTTTCCCATGGAAGCGAATATTTCCTCACTTTATATTTATATATATATATATATATATATATATATATATATATATATATATATATATATATATATATATATTTATATATGTACAAGCATCTACATTTTTTTCTATTTCCACAGAAGGTTGTTAAAGATGCTAGATTTAGCAGCAATTGTGAAATTTCCAGCACATTTTCTAAACCAAAATCAAAAACCAAATCTACAGGGCAAAGAAAAATGCAAGGTGTGAATTGCAACAAAATATATATCTTTTCCCAAATAATCTATGTGCTTGTCACTGTACACACAATTATAAACAGTGGAGACAAGTAAAAAGCACAAGACACCTACTAAAGAGGATAAAGGAGGATAATGGAAACAAACAAAAACAAAATGGATCACAGCAGAATCCTGATAAAAACCCACCCCTCTAACGGTATTTGCAATTGGAGAAATGATTTTCCCTTTTAATGTGCATTCAAATACAGATAAATAGTCCATTTCCCATGTTCTTTATGCATTAACATAAAGGACCATATTAAAACTAGAATATATAAAATAAGTTAATGCCTAAAATCAACTATAAAGACTTGCCATTGCCATAAATGTTACAGCTTGTATACACATCTCTAGTCTATAAGTATTTAGTTCCAAATACAGAGACCAAAGTTAGCAATTGCATGTATGCAGAGCTAAGTTATATCACTAATAAATACACTCACGTAAAACTCTAGAAGATGACCATGGTACAAAAATGCTTTAATGGTGCAGTTCACAGAAAAAAAAGAATGATGCAACCTCTAGTTGCATCAATTGTTCTTGAACATCTCTATGCTAATTCGTGGCAATTTCTTTGCTGTCTTCCACAAAGCGCATAAATCTGAAAGATGTGCCATTTTCACTGCTTGCTAATTTCTCCAGACCAGCTAGAGGTGCATTTGGTTCAGAGTTCTGGAGCTTTTCTAGGCTTCCAGTCAGGCCACTGATGGGGGAGCTCCCACCATTTCCCAAGCTTCCAGCCATTGGAGTAATGCCACCATTCTGAATGACAGAAATCTCATTGGTCTTCATGGCCAATCCATTAGACAGGGCTGCCGCATATTGATTCCAGAAACTTGAAGGATCCACATTTCCAGCCCTTGTAGCTAAATCCTTTGGGAACATTTCAGGGAACTTAACAGGGTTTCCTCCAAGAAAAGCCATAGGTCCATCAACTGAAAGTCTTCTTCCTCTTCTTGCAGGTGTGCTGTTCCACATGTGAGTTCCCATATGAACCTGGGATCAAAAAGATCAAAACAGAGATAGTGTAAATAAAGAGATTTACAATGCTTATTATCAAAATGTTTCCAATTCCATATCGACAAATACTCTCCTTAAAAACTGTCATTCTCAATAAACAATAGTCATTCTTATTACAGAGGCAAATACAACAGGCTATTGTTATCAGGAGAATGTTTACCTTCATTTCAAATGCCCTATTGTTAAACAGCTATAAACAAGATGGAATGCTCACGAGTTCTAACATCATTTTTTTTACTGCACGAGCTAAGATTAAAATTATATATATATATATATATATATATATATATAAAATAATGAAAGAAATAGAAAAATAGAAAAAGAAAGGAGGAAAAAGGTATGGCTCTCTGATTACTCTTCTGGAGAGGAGTTATCTTAAGAGTAATTATTCATCTCACATTTCTGCCTGCAATCTCTAGAGACATCCTCTGTCAACACCATGTGTACACATGCAAAGTGCTCAGCTACTGCAGAAGGACCTAAATCAGACATGCTCTAGCAGAATAAGAGTATCTCGTTTACACAAGGAACAATTCAAAAGTATTTTATGTAAATAAGTCTAGAAAGAACAATTCACCTATGAAATGCCCTGGTAGTACCACCAATGTTATCCGGAAACCCATTATCCAAAGGCTGTCTCCCATAGACTCCATTTTATCCAAATAATCCAAAATTTTAAAACGGATTTCCTTTTTCTCTGTAATCATAAAACAGCACCTTGCACTTGATCCCAACAAAAATATAATGAATCCTTATTGGAAGGCAAACCATCCTATGTCCTTATAAAATTCAAATACAATACATGGAATGCTCAATTCTTAACCAATTCTCATCTTTATTATTTCAAGTCTTTGCATAGAAACTCCTGGGCTTCACCCTTGGTAACACAAGATAAGCGTTCTGGCCTAATCTTACCCTGCAGTTTATTTTCCTGTCTCTAACACTGCCACCACCCCCTCACTTCCTCCTGGGATTATTTCCTCTCTGAAGCAACTTTATTCCTGCTTTCAAAACTATACCCACAATAAACCATTTTCATAACGATATACTTTTATATGTGCCAGGTAATCCTAAATAGAAAATTGCCATTTTAAAAATTAAAGGAAGACCCTTGGGATCCCACAGTGCACACAAATGAACCAAGGGCACACATACATGTTAGGTCACATAAGCCAATTAATGGACAAAATTCTGTCTTTTACTCCCACATATGTTCTTGTTCCTGATACAGTTAGAGCTGCATTATTTCTCATCCAATGCATCACACAGACCATTACAAAATGGTGGCTCAAGGTATGATGTAAAAAGGAAATATTTACTTAAATATATAATTCACTTTTTTTATGCTTCTTTGAAATGCTATTTTATATGATATAAATTGTCATTTAAGTATTCATTTGGGGGGAATATTTTCCTTTAAATCTTTGGAAAAGGATGTTACAGGTATAGGACCTGTTATAGAGAATGCTAGTGTTTTCTGGATAACGGATCTTTCCATAATTTGGATCTTCATTACTTAAGTCCACTAGAAAAGCATGTAAACATTAAATAAACCCACTAGGCTGGTTTTGACTCCAATAAGGTTTTATGATTACACAGAAATTGTTTTATAAAATTTGGATTATTTGATTATACTGGAGTCTATGGGAGACTGCCTTTCCATAATTCCAAGCTTTAGGGATAATGGGTTTTCGAATATTGGATCCCATACCTGTACACATTACAGAAGGCTGAGGACAATGAAGGCTTAACTTTCCCAAAAAGAGGCTGCCATATAAAGCTCTCTCCTTTGTACTTATTCCTTAAAAGAAAGTAATTCCAAAAATTTAAATGACACAATCACAATAGATCAGACAAAGGGAAACCTGAAGCCCTGAAGATGTTGTGGAACTACAATTACAAACATTCCACCGACAGTCTTGCCTGCTGGCGAGTTGCTGTATAAGAGCATCTGGAGAGACAAAAGTTGCCGATAACTGCAATAGATAGATTGAAAGACTTTTTTTTCCAGGCTAATTTGTCTTCCCAGATAAATTACATTGTTTTACTGGAACCCAAATCATTTTTTATTGCTTTAGGTAATCCAATAAAAGATTTCTTTCATTTGAAAAAAAAAAGCCAACATGCCAAATAAGCTATGAACATGCAGATATTTTGTAAAAATATGGGTTAAATTAGAAAGCTGGAGTAACATAATATCTATCTAAGATGAGGGTGCTTTAAATAAATCTAGATGATTTTAATGTACCGGGTTTAAAGAGCTAATGCATAACAGATTCCTGCTTTCAAAAAGCTACAGAGATAGAAGAGCGATTCTGAATGTCTTCAACGAGTTCCAAATCCACTAACTCATGTCTTATAGTAGTTAAACTGCCAGAGAGGACTCTGGGTAATAACATAACATACAAATAAGCACAACATGGTATTATGGCCTCTCTAGGGGTTTTGATTGCTGCGGCCAATGAACATAACAAGCAAAAGATTAAAGCAAGAACTATTATATTTTTAAAGTACTCTACGCTATTTAATATCTATTCGTGATAAATCCACTAAATAACTTTTTTTGCTACTATGATGCAGTTGGAATATATTAGTATACATTGGCCAGGGCACCAACTTCCAAAGAATTTATTAGGGAACAAAAATCTAGCATGCAAAAAAAATAATTGTATCACATTCCGTTCCCATTTTGCACAGGTCAAAAATGTTACAGGCCTTGACTCCAGATGTCCTAAACAGTCCCAAGTAATGGCCTCCTACAAAATGTGCTCGCTACTAAGAAACCTGTTGTCATTGCAGAAGTCAGCATAAGGCAGAGATTAGTGACCAAAGCAAGTCTTATATGCAGCACAACTAGAAATCAGAATCAAGCCAAAAGCAGTGAGCAGGGTGGGATTCTACCAGAGACTTTTTGTACCAAATCATGATAAGTAATGCCAAAGAATTACTAGTCAGTAAAAATGTATATTTCATGATGGAAATATGGTCACCTAAAAAATCAAGACCAACATAAAATAAAAACACATGTGCCTTCACTCTATATAAGAGGCAATAATAAAAAGTAATTTAAAAAACAAAACACAGCTCTCAATATTCAGCCCTGATATTGTGACCAATTGGCTTCTGTAAAGGCTTTACAAGACAGGAGAGACAGCTCTGTTGGACTTGGAACTCAGTTTGCTTCCTATTACAATATCTACCAGCGTCTTGTGGCAATTGAGCAAATCTTTCATGCAAAGTGGACCCAACAACCTTTCTGGACCTGGAAATGTTGCGCCAATGGCTATTTTGTAGTTTATTTATATTAACTAGTTTGGAGTCTATTAAAAACACAAAGAAATTTTAAAAATGCAGGGGAAATTATATTTTTGGTATTACTGGCCCCTTTAGTCCCTGGAACTTTAGTTGCCAAACTTAGATTCTGTCTGACTCTATGGGCTAGCAGTTCACTGTATGAATAAGCCTACCATAGCCAATTTAACTGCAAAATGGCCTCAAGGTTAAATCTTTCATGGCTAATATAACAAGTGATTCTCTATTACACAATGACGGGGCTTGAATGCATAGAAGCAGTAGAGTCAAGAAAGCGTGCAACACTTACATGATTCATTAACAGTTAAGCGGAAATGCAGTTAATGGCATTAAACAATCACACATTCGACAACTTTCATTACTTTGTCACAACTTCTTACACCTAATATAAGGCTCACGTTTTAAAACAAAAATGGGTCTGATAAACAGTGTAATTTATTTAATAAAAGAGCAACTTAGGGCAATACATTTACATGCATTATTTATCTCATATTCCTACCAATTCTCTAAAAACCACCAAAGCCCTTTTATTGAACTTGCTAAAAACAGTTTACTGCCCACTTTCAACATCCCTTTTCCAAAGGGAAGAAACAAGCTATTACTTTACATTCATCGACTAGTGCTACCTGTTGAAGGTTATGATGGATGCTTCTGAAGGCAAAAGCAGCATGACAAAATAATCTGTTAGAGAACTAAACAGAAAAGAAATGATAAAAAAAAAATTATAAAAAGCATTCCCCCATCAATGTATTCCTGAGAGGCCTTTTTTACTTTCAGACAAGCATCCCTGATGAAGAATGTAGGAAAACCACAATCAAAATTAAAGGCAAGGAAAGTGATAGATAGCCCACCTAAAATTGTATAAGCTCCCTCTGTATACCATCTGTACAAACTTAGAACCACTAATCTGCATGCATGCATGCAGTTGGGTGTGGAGGTGCATGATTATATAAAGGCGCAGGGCTGCAAAGCATATAGTTTCATACAGGCTCTGGTATTCCATGTTGAGTTTTAATTGCAATATATTTTTAAGTGCAAGGATGGTACTGTCCATTTTTAGACAGAAACTTAGAGCAACACTTATGTCTAAAATGTGACCAACAGCATCCAGGGCACTTGCTAATTGCTGCAAATTCGGAGCTGGCTGAGCTCCGAGCTGGAAGGACTACGGCTGGACCCAGAAGGCAGATCATCAGGTAATGGTTTTGCTGTTGGCTCATAGCCGATGACCCCTCCACCAGTATGTCAGCGCAGTAACAAGCCAGAAACTTGTGTGTCAACTGCAGCCCCCACCTGCCAGACTGCCTGAAGCCCTGCAAGTATAGCAATAGCAATCACTTGATCCTCACCGGCTCAGGAAACTGCCAATAGTAACACATCAGGCGGCAAAAGTTGCACATGTTATTAGCCTAAAGGCTGTATTTACCTTTCATAACGTATCAAAGACATCCTATGTAAGTCCACTAATTGTGTTGTGTAGGCAAGTCATTTTTTAAAGGAAAACTAACAGAATGGATTTCCCTATGGAGTTCATGAGTAAGTATATTGGATGAGTATTTGCCAATGAAGTCTGTAACTCCCTATAGATATAGGCTTTAATTTGGAAATGCAAATCTCTTTTTCTATTGTATTGTTTCTATTGCAAAACAATGTGGGTGGAGCTGTACAGTCACCAGAGAGGGCTTTATTTGCTGGGTGTCAGAAAATTTTGCCAATTGCCATGAAGTATATACTGAATTGAGACTGGTGCCATCTGCTATAGACGCCCGTTGCAAAATCAGAAAGAGACATAGTGGGCAGATGTATGAAAGAATCTTGCACAGGGACACTAACTATACAACTTTATATTTAAGAAAACATACATTCCACTTGGCTTTATTTTAGGTACTGCAATAATCTGGGTCTCCATTAGAAAACAACTCAGTGGACAGATCTCATACCAGCAGCTCTCTGATGGTTTTGTAGTTCAGTAATAGTGCATACTAAATTCTCTAATTTGGCTGCATTCATTTATTTATGGAATGGGTACACAAACAGCTTTTAATAGAATATTAAATAGAATAGAGCAGCACAATAGATATAACCTTTTTCCAGAAGAAGATCTTCTACTGTTATCTTCTATTGTTAGAGTTTACTTTAAATTCTATGACCAAGTCTCCTAAAATTATTCTGTTGCAAAGGCCTTCCCAAAACTTTGAAATAAATACATAGAAACAAAACTCTATAGAATGTAGAACATATATATATTTACAGCACTGGACTGTTTCAGAATCCAGGCAGAAATGAAATGCTTGCAACTTTGCCATGATTTCACCTTATGAATAAGACTGCATATGTCCCACTGGAGTGCTCCTTGTTCTCGTAGGACCTACGTCCCAGAAGTCGGCAGCAGAGATTATCTTCCTGCTCACAAAGTGATCGATCTGTTATACTAGCATCAGCCATGCTTTACTGGCCCAGCCAATTTTTAACCATGGGGATAGCTATGCATTTAGGGTTAATATTATATAAAATAAATAGAACAAGCTTAAACTGAAAGCCAAACTTACATTGCTACTCTAATAATGTCAATGCTTTCTTGCTAATATTCCTGCCCTGTCACACACACATCACTAGTGCAGTGCAATGGCACAAGACTCCTGGTGCTCAGTTTATGATTGCTTCATTAATATCTGATTAATGTCCAGTATTTTCTTGAAAATGCATTATAATGTTGAAGTAACAAAAATTCATAACTAAGGGCATAGTTTCCCCCCATTTAAGAAGACACTTGCTGATGATGCCATAATATCAGGTTCAATATTCTATAGAGAACAATATTACAGAAGGGAAATCCAAAGACTCCTTAGCAAAGAACAGAAATGAGTGCAAAGCATGAACTCTGTGTCACGACAGATGCAAAAGTCTTATTTGGATTGTTGGCCTATGAGCTTGCATTTCACATTGTCACATGTAACAGCTGAATCTTGGAGAACAACCAAATGTAGGAAACCTTTTAAGTAATTAGTCATTGTGGCCTTATAAGCCTTTAAGTGGAATTGCAGTGCCTGCATACTGTTAACGACTGGGAAATAAACGAAAGGCAGTACCCACAGATAATCTGCATTTTTTTTAAACTACACATGGATTATCATACTGGGTAGTGCTGTAAACAAATTCCATCTCATGTGTAAATCAATGAAAATGTGAACCAAGTTTCTTACCTTAAGATTGCCTTTTGTAGTAAATGCTCTTCCACATATAGTGCAGCCAAAGGGTTTTTCACCAGTGTGAGTCCGCTCGTGGATTTGTAAAGCACTGGAAGAAGAGAATGATTTCCCACATGCATTGCAGTAATGCTGTTTAGGAGTCCTTCTGGCCAAAGCAGGAAGCAGAATGGGTGATGTGGCAGAAGATGGCAGAGATCCTGGTGAAACTATATTTGTAGGCTGTTCTTTAATGTCCTGAGAAGAGCCATGCATGAAACCATTAAACTCAGTCTTTATTATAGTTGCCAGTAGGTTAGTAGGCGTTGAGGGAAGTATTGAGTTTGGTGTCATACTGGAACTGGGTTCAAAGAGTTGTGATGGTAGATCCCTCATCTGGTGAGTGAGCATATGCTGTTTCAAATTGCCCTTTGTTGAAAAGCCACGATTGCAGGCTGTGCAAATAAATGGTCTCTCTTTGGTATGGCTTCTATAATGAATGTCCAAGGCACTCTGACATGCAAAGGTTTTGCCACAAATATCACATATATTGTTTTTATATTTACTCCGATCTCGGAATGGAAATAGCACACCTAAAGGTTCTTCCTTGATCACTTTATCTGTGTTACTAGATGTCAAGTCCAAAGCCCCTCCATTAGCTGGTGTAGGGGACAGTCCATTTGTTGTGTCAAGAGATACAGGTCGTTGAAGTTTCTCATCTGTGTTGGGTGATTTCAGATCGTCATTTGTGCTATTGAAAGGAGACAAAGCATGCATGGAGTAAGAAAATTCAGAGGCAGCAGGGCTTCCAGCACTCTGGATTTCCATGTCACCACCAAGAGATGAGGAGTCATTGGTCATACCATCACCCTCAATAGACCCATTTTCAGCTGACTTTAGACTGGCTTGGAGCTGTTCAGCAAGTCCAGCATTGATCAATTTCATTTGATTCTCTAAAGCAGTGATACTTGAAACTGCAGGCGGTAGTGGGGAAGAAGATAGGCTGTCTTGAGATGCATCAATAGATTTAGGGGTGTCTGGGACACTGCTGTCTGGACAATCTTCCATGTTTTCATCTGAGAAATTGTCTAGATCATCAATAGTCTTCTCATCAAAGGACCCAGTATCTGATTCCATGGAATCAGGGTAGCTTTCAGCAACAGGAGTATTAGGAATGTGCCCTCCCATATGCATCCTAATATGCTGTTGGAGTACAACAGCATTTGTAAATTTCTTTTGACAAATTGGGCATGAATGCTGTACTCTAAGAGGTGGCATGGCACGATGGACACTATAATGAGTCTTTAAGTTACCTTTAGTTGTAAAAGCACGACCACAAATTTTGCATTTAAATGGTCGTTCTCCAGTATGTATCCTATAATGCATTTTTAGAGCACTATGGCAACTCAGGACTCTGTGACAAATAACACACTCATTTGGATCACTTGACTTTTTGTCAATATTCTCTACAAGCTGTTGAAGTTTTGAAGTCTCTGAAGCAGGTGTCACATCCAAAATTCCTCCAAATGGAAATTTTGCTTTAAATTGCTCTGACATTAGAGGTAAAAGCAGATTTGGGAACATGACTGATATGCCAGAGTCAGTTGTGGGAGAGCAGGCAGAAGTATTAAGATTTTGCAGGGAATCTGAATTTTGAGACTGATGTTCCTCTTTGTCTAGAATGGGTGGCATGGCAGCCTCAGCCTCATCTGGAAAATCAATAGTTTTTTTTAAAAGTAGCTCTGAAGCTGTCTCACTTTTTACTGAGTCAGGTGGGCTGGCAGTGGGATGGCTAATAGATATAGGCTGGGGCTCTTCAGTTTTTATAAATGGAGTCAAGGTGGGAATTGTTGGTGGGAGAGGCATACCCACTGATGTTGTGAGGGTAGTTAAAATTGGTTTACTGTCCAGCCAGTTAGTTACAGGCTTTTCTGGTGGGATAGACATCCCATATGGTATACCGGTGCTTGTAGAAATATTATCTAAATGTTCTGGCACTGGATATGGATTCATCTGAATATGGGGATATTTCTCTTTGTGACGCTGAAAATGGACTTTAAGATTCCCTTTGGTGGAAAACCTGTTTCCACATATGTTGCATTTAAATGGTCTCTCGCCAGTGTGAGAACGTAGATGGATCTGCAAGGCACTGTCACTGCCAAAAACCTTAGCACAAAATCTACACTTGTGTTTGAAGAATGCCTCATCAGATGTACTCTTGGTTTCAAAAGCAGTCACACTGGGTGGCTTACTTTTCCTCAGTGAGTTTAAATCCTCTGCTGTTGTTCCTATGCTGGGCAATGCACTGGGGAAAGGTGTGGCATTAGGGGAAGGTTGAGGTAGTAGTGGGTTGGATGCAGGGCTTAATAAACTACTTATTGCAAAAGGTGGTGATGATGTTACAGGTGCTGGTTGATTATTGACCTGTGAGCCACCAGTGCTTGATGGTACTCTCTCTGAGGAAGGTGGATTAACTGTTGCTGCCAATGCATTCATATTTGGAGAGGAACTACAGATGGATGGAACTGTGTTAACAGAGTTGCTCTGAGGTAGCTGTATGGTGGGTAGTTGCTTCATACCACCGATGCTCGCTGACTGGCTAGCAAGACTTTGTGCTAAGCCAGCTGCTGCAGCTAGCTGCTGGGACAAATGGGAACTCAGAGTAGTCAATGGAGTGGCAGATACCCTTAAAGCCCCTTGAGGGTCACTAGATGAAGTGGGCATCTCTGCACTCTGTGATGCCAACAGTAATATTTGGTGACGGATTTGTTCAATTAGATGCAACTGGTGTATCTGCTGTTGCTGTAAAGCCAAGAGCTGCTCCATGAATGCAGGCACTGCCAGTTTATTGTTTGCTGCCCCCTTAGTTTTGGCTTCTTGGGAGAATTGTGCCACTGCCACTCTAGTGCTCTGAAGGTTCTCAATGATGACATTGCTGTTAATCATAGAGAAGTTGCCCAAGGCTGTCAGATCCCTTACTTGAGGTAGCGAAGTTGTGATAGCTGAGGTACCCAATGTGGGATTATTACTGCTTGAATCACCATTGTCCACTTTGTTAGAACCACTGCTGCTATTGTTAGTTTCCGAAATCTCCACCTCCACTGATTCTTCATTGTCAGGCTTGCCGTGCTCACCATGCTTTGAAAGGTCACTGCAGTCTGCTTGATCTGAGTTATTAATTGTGTCATTCATGTGCTCATCAGGATTATCCGAGGGAGGACTAGGAGAGCTGGCTTCAGCGGGAGGTGGTGGATTTTCATTCACAATTAGAACCAATTGATTTTTAGTGCAGTTCTTCTTGTGTTGCAACAAATCTGATAGTTCAAAGAACTCTGCACAACATCTGCTACAGACATGCGCCTCCTTGTTCTTGGGCGTCCGATGGATTTGACCCCTCTCTGTGTTTCCTAAAAAGGGGAGAAATTCAGAATTATATATATATATATTTTTTTTTTCTTTTAATAAAAAAACTTATTTATGTCTTTCTTTCTGGAACTGCTGTTATTCATATTAAAATGGAACCGAAGTTAAAAACAGACAAACAGTACACAAAAATAGATAGAACATCAGAACAATTAATGTACAACTTTAAAAATAATAATAATTTAATCTAAAATAACTAGTGAGAAAGCCATCAGTGCTGGTGTTTTATATAATCATTTCCATGTCATAATCCATCAAAATATAAAATACTATGAACCGCAGACATTTGGCAATAATGAAATTCCATAGAAAATATTGATTTCCAATATTTCATGCTGCTTATTGTCTAGTTGAAGCACTCGTTTTCAGTGGCCTCTGATATACTTGGGAATCATTTAGACCCCCATCAACGTATTCTGACACAACGAAAGGAAAGTAAACTGATTAAACTAATTTAAACTGATCAAACTACATAAAAAGGTTTGAAATAAATATAAAATAAAACTATTTTTGTACACAATGTACAAAGTTTAACAAGCAACTAGCACAATTAAAGGAAAATAGTTTACAAGAATTCTTATAAAAAAAGTAGCTAAAATCTGGATCCTGCTTTACAGTAGCATCATCCTACTTAATTCTATGGAGCATATTGAAAGTTGCAGAGACTCTAGAAAATCAAAGGGGAAATATATAAACATAACACACCCTGCACCACTGTATGCATATCAGAGATTTGTATATGAATGGTTTAAAGCAAAAGCGCAATTGTTGCTTGCAGTCCTCTATTCTCATTATTTGCTCACATTTCTTATCACACCCAGATCCATTTGTAAATGAAAACTCAAACTGATCCTATTGAAAAACAGGATGGTTTCCTACTGTTTACCTAGCATGAAGACAGAAACTGCTGTTTTGTAAAATGGAGAGTGGTTATTTTACAAGGCTGTGAAAACCCCCTGTTTAATTCAGAGATTACCACCCTGTGTGTTTTACTGCATTTAAAAAAATATATAATGGGAGTTTCCGTGACTCCACAATCCATATTCCACTAAAATTATTTTTCAAGCTTCCACTGACCTTCCTAAATTTCTTGTATTGCTGTATTTTGCACACAGTTTCCAAGCACATTTTAAACTCAAATCATCAGGAATATTGCACCAACATAATTTTAGATTACAACAGCTAGTATATATACATCTGCTTGCATAATATTCCTATTAGTCTACTTTTTTCAGAAACACACACCAAATTTTGTATGTTTCAATGTGAGTGAGTAGAGAAAAGAAAGTGTTTGTCTAGATAGATGATAGATTTATAAACAGATAAATGAAACCCTATTGTGCCTTTTATACTGAAATTTAATTTTAAGCTTCAAAGAGACCGGGATCAGTGTGAATGATTTTGCTATAAAGTGCTGTGAAATATGTTGGTGCTATATTAACAAATACTTGTATTAATGTATAATATGTAACACACACACAAACACATGAGTGCTTGTACTCTTTGGTCCTGCCATCCTAACTGTGAGGGGAAAAACGGGGGGGGGGGGGGGGAAATTGGCACGAAAAACTTCTTTTTAAATAACATTGTAAAGAACATCCCAGGCAGGTTATTGAAAAGTAAAATAGAGGATGCAGGTTTTGTGAAGGAACAGGGAATGTATATGCCTTTTAGAGGCTTGCTTTTCACCCATAGAAATTCCGTTTCTAATATATTCAAGGGAAATGCTGGTTGCACATTTCCATATGTAATGGTTATGTCCCCATCCACTTTTACAGCCAATTATGAAGGAACAAAAAGCCATTCTGTTTGTGCACACAATTTGAACGAAATGCATTAAAACTATTATGTCAGCATGTTTTTTAAGCTCTATATTCAGTGGAAAATACTTTTCAACCAGATCACATTTATCAAAACATAATGCCACTTTAAAAAACAGTTTTGCTTGGTCAGCTGTGCTTAGGCAAATAATAGCAGATTCAGAGCTAAACAGCTCACAGAGCGGGCCAAAGCCTCCGCTCCAATAAACCAGGCACGATTGCCAAAATAGAGCACTTTTTTTTTTGGAGAAAACCAGCAGAGTTCTCCTGGATTTATATAGTTAAAAATAAAACACATTTCCAGACACCTTAAAATGCTACATTTAAAAAAAAAAAAACAATTAAAATACTGGGTTATTTTTCTTATTAACAAAAAAAGAAAAAACAGAAAGAAATTTATACAAGCAGAATATTTTTAGACAGTGTAGCTAAGTGCAGCACAACTGTAAAGGAAACAAAATGGCAATATAAAATACATACTTTCATGATTAAACTTTAGTTTTATTTCTTCTGGTTCAGATTTCATTTCTTCGGATTCTCTGCTGATCCTTAACTGTAGCAAATCCAGTGTACCTAAAATTAGAAATAGATGACGGTGTGTTTGCAAACAAAGAAGCAAAATGCTATTCATGCTGAAATACTGATATTCACCAAAACTATATACAGTGCCCAGAGATCAGTTAATATTTCCCCTAATGACTAACATATCTGATAGAAGAGTTTGTGTATAGGTTTTTCTAATCCATTTACTTATATACAAATAATTTTAAACCATAAAACTGTAATGTGTTTTCAAGACTCTGTAAGTTGATATGAATTATGAAGCCCACTGCCAAACATAATGCAAATCTATTCACAGTAAAATTCCTGAGAGAAATATAATTCAAAAAAGTAATAAAAGGACCATTCTGATAAGTAATAAAATGCTTAAAAACTATAGGCAATTGCAGTAATTGAAATACTGTAAATAAGATACTGAGGGGAATAAATGCAAAAAAAAAGGTGCTGTAATAAGTCAAGAATTTAAATGGTATGAAAGAGGTTGTTCACCTTCCAAACACTTTTTTTCTGTCAAGTTGCTTTTAGATTCTGAACTGTTACAATTTGCTACATCAGCATCTCCTGTGGAATATTTGCAACCATTGTAACAGTTGTCTTGAATGAAACTCATGGTTGGATTCTGCTCTGTAGGGCCAAATATAAGAAATGTATCACTTAGAACAGTTTAGACAGACGGTGACCCACCCCCCAGCTGCTTTAGACAGACATAAGTAATTGAAAAATGAAACTTTAAACTTCAATATTAGAAAAATGGTCATAAATATAAGGGGGTTGAAAAAAAAATTGTTTCTGGTTAACTATCTGAAAACAACTGAACTGAAAAAAGTGTTGGAAGGTCTACAATCTTAAAATGGAAAATATAATTGTCATGTTATATTAGCGAACACTAGGTGGGGATCCAGATACAGAGCTTTGAAGGGAACAAAAGTACAGGAAAACTTCACTGTCACGCTAAAAAGAAAGACTCCTTGAGGCAACATCTACACTTTGGCTACATAAATATTGGCATTGAGACAAGAAACTAAATCCCAGTTGTTTTGGAGAGCACTGGTCTATGGGAAGTACTTGTCAATCCTGCAGGAAGGGGGAATGGGGTTAGTGGAGAAGTGGTGCTGATAAGGTGTTGTTAGTCTGTTAACTCCCTGCTAAGAAAGATCAGGAGAACTGGATCTGGGGTCAGAGAGAGAGAATCAAAAAACATATTGGGAGTCTGAACTTTGTCACCTTTTCAAGAGATGAGGCCAACAAGGGTTAAGAAAGCAGAACACTTAGATTGATGCACATCTCCAGGCATCAAATGAGCATAAAGAGTTGCTTTCCTTCCTAATTTGGGATGTATATCTGTGGATGGATGGATGAGTATTGGGATGGATGGATCTAAACAGACCCACAGATAAAGAGTGTGAGAGAGAGCAACACATACAAAAGTGCCCGGCAGCAACAAAACTGAAGTTTCCTAGAAATGAAAGGATGCTCCCTTGTGAAACAAGACAAATGCCAACCATTTTAGATCAATTATTGCACCAATAACAAACAGAACACTCCAAATTAGCAACTGATACTACTAAAAATAAAATAAAAACATAAACGTAAGTCCTTGTTCCAGCTGCAGGAATACAAATTTTTTTTTAGCATGAAGTGGCTCTGGTCCTTGCAAAAAATAAATACATCCAACAACTAGACACAAAATAGATTAACATTTGGGGAAATAGGTGTGAGAAGGGATTTTTTTTGTCAGATGAAGAAGTAGTAGAATTTATGTTTATTTTTAAGCAGAGGAGCAGCTGATTATTATATTCCATGATAAGAAAACATCAGCCAGCGCAGAAAACTTGTTGCGCATCCGTTGATGAAAAAGTAAATTATCATTCAATTGTAAAGGGGATCGTTTTCGTCACACACATACAGTGGGTGAATATTTACAAATTAAAAATCGGAAGAGTTGTTGAGACCCTGACAAACAAATCTAAAATGTTTGGACCGTTATTTAAATATAAGTCAGGCTGCGCAATTGCATAGGGCAATGAATGAAAAATGTAACGTTCCCAAATTTACTGCGCCGTGTATTACCGGCATAGTAATATTATTATTACAAGAGGATTATCCTGTAAAACTATTACAAACCATGTCCTGCAGGCAGCTTGCTCAAGACCTGGTGACTAAATGCTTGGTGATCTTTTCAGCCCTTCTAATCATTTACCCAGCCTGGAACAGTTGACGTTTTAACAATAATATCTTGCCCGTGATATATTTATGGAAAAAAGTCATAATTTAGTTATGTCCATTTAAAATCCGTTAAAAAAAATAAAAGGAAAAAAAATCACAGCAGATTACGATTCGCCACCCCCCGTCCTTTTTTTTTTTACAGCCTATAATTTATCTATACAAAACACAGCAATTATGTAGCAAAAGGCAAGATCTTAGATAGAAAGAGATGGCTTTGATGTAGTTTTTCCCCTTACCAATAAAAGTGGTAAGGAAACAGGATACAAAAGGGTTTGCTCCAGAAAAACACCACACATTCCACTTAATAATACTTTATATTAGAAATGCATATAACTACTTTAAAAGAAGTACAGATTCCTTGGGCCGAATGTGTGCCTAATACACATCTATTCCTATAATATATATGCACATGTATTTTAAATTCTATAAACTCATTTGTGGACGCTACAGTGTAAGGAGTTTAAAGAGATCGGATTAATACACTCAATAAGGATAGTATTTGGCATCAAAAGATTTTGGTGCGGTCTGATAAAACCAGATACATCTTGGGATGGGAGGAATTTGCATTCCTAAAGAAAAATCATGTTATATTAAAATATATAAAGAATATTTTAAAGACTGAAAGTTCTTAAAAGCGGTTTGGCGGATAACTGGTTTAATGAGTAACCAAGCTTAGCTGGCAGTGGGTTAATCTTTTAGCTGCGAGATCATGAAATCTATGGATCTACTTTTCACCAAATAAGTTTGCCACAAGCAGCATTGGTACCTATTCCAGTTTTGGCCATTTTTTTGGGGGGAGGGAGGGCATTCAGAGAGGTCACAAAGAGGAAAGAGATAAAGCAATGGAAAAGCTAAAAGTTATCTCAAACAGTCAAAAGGTGTTTCCTTCTGCTGTCTCTCTAACTCACCCCTTGCAAGTAGCATTTAGAAGCAAACGTATATATATATATATATATATATATATATATATATATATATATATATATATATATATATATATATATATATATATTTATAATATTCACCTCTGGGGATTGAGTTCAAAGCTCGTTTGAGCTCATTGTTTGTTGGTGAATGGCTTGGGAGATGTCCCCCTTTTAATATCATAATGGGACTTGCTGGGCAGGCTGCTACCCCTGGAGCTTGTTTAGGAAAGGGGACAAATCACCGCTCAAAGGGGGGGCTTCTGTAACAGAGCAGCAACTGTCACACAACAAAGGTAACGAAATCAAGTCGCACTTAGGAGAAACTGCACCTCTCAAAGCCAGATCTAGAAATATCAGCCCCGATTGCCCATAGAAGTATTAAACAGTGGTCAAGGTGCTAGGGTAACATTGGAGGAGCCGATGAAGACCCCCAAAATAAGCGTATTCCTCCCCCTCCACTGCTCCCAAATTCGCTGCTCCGTCGCTCAGTATAAACTCAGTAACCTACCGATATTGTTTATATACTCCGTTGGCATAAACAGTTCTGCAGTCCATCATGTGTAGTTCCACGTGTATAACAGAAAAGTCAAATAACGTGAAAAATGTGCTGAAGGAGATGCCCATGTTGCCCCGGAGCAGCACTGGGCTCCCCCTTGGCACCCACGGGCAGCACGAGTGCATCTCTAGTCAACAAAGAGCTCTGTATAAACTGAAAGGGATGAGATCCCAAACTTTCCGAGTGGTGCCACTTTCTTGGGGTTTCTAACAGGTTCCAAACAGGGTAAGTCGGAGTGCCCCGAAAAAAAGTGCTCTTGGCACCGGGGCTTAGTAAACGTGCGGAAAGTCACACGTTCAAGCAGAATTAGAAGGGTTAAAGTTGCTGTCGGGAATGTCTGAAGCACTTGGGAGCAAATAAAGATGAATGTAGCCAACACTTGCCTGCGGGACTCGAAAGAAAGTAGCTATTTGCGGAATAAGAGGAGTTTCGGAGATAAGAGAAGGGGGTGCCACTTACCATGACTTCCAGGCAAGGCCAGGCAGGGGTCCGATTGGAAATGCTGGGGTTTCGGCTGCTTCCTCCGAGACATGCTGGCTCACACATCAGCTGGGACAGAAGACAAATAATTTACTCCCAAAATGTGCTCCCAATTGCGGCCAGGGAGCCCCAGCCAGGGCGCATGTGTCCTGCCATAATTATGATGATCAATAATGCATTGCGATTAATCATAGGAGTGGGGTTAGTAATAGGGGAGGGGGGGGCTGGCACATGGCCAGCTCTATTCAAACCAACTCTCCCTAATCAATGAGCCTGTGATTCGCCAGAGGCCTCTGTCTTTCTCAGCTGCCACCCAATGATAAGGGGGCCGGCTCACAGGGAGGAGGCGGGGGCTTGTGTTTGGATACAAGGTTAGCCCTCTTAGCAACATCTCGCCGCCGCCACTACAGGAATGTTTCAGGGGGCGATATATGGATGTACCCAACTTCCCATGCCCCTTTCTTATCAGGAGATTGATGTAGATCGCAAGCTCTGCGGTCTGTGAGGCGACAGCTGAAAGATACGCAGGCGAAGAGCTGCCTATCCGCTACTAGCTACCCCCCACAATATCGCACCTAAAATCCGGGCATCGCATCTCCATCCCATCTAACTACCTTGTTAGCGCGATCTGTCGCACCCAGTTATATGGTCTGCTCTACACGCATCTACTTTCCAGTGTTCCAGACCCAATAACTGTTGCTGAACTCATTTGGGATCTAACATGTGTAGTTCAGCAACAGCTCGGACTGCAGCCCCAGGGATCTGTTCCCACCAGTAGCAGATAGGCAATAGGTCCGGAACTGCGCTTAGTCGGGGGCTCCTATACTAACAGAAGTGAAAAGCTCAATATCATAGGGTACTAGGAGACACTTTCCAGTGATACTACACAGTAGCTCTATCCGACTTTCTGCCCTTCACATCTCAGGGAATAAAAAGTCTACGGACTTAGCATCTTCCAACAGTCGCTAGTTGCTGGGGGTTCAGATTTGTGGATTTATGACGTATCTGCCGCAGTTGGGGGCCCTGGATTGGCCCTCACTGGCCAAGTGAGGCGTTTGTAAACTGCAGATCAAGTTTACCTTTAAAAAAAACCCCTATGTCCCAGGGTGTAATGTTGTCCAGGTTATAATCGGCCGCCCGGCCACTTTCACTCTTCTTGCCTGATAACCTCTTTGAAGTCTTTAAAACGCTGGAGTTTTTCCAGCCTGAAAGTTGTGTGTCGCAAGTAGCAAGACCAGCCCACACGTCTTTGATTGGTTACTGTGCCTGTCTTTCAACCGAAAGGCTACTATTTTAAGAATAGATTAGTGGGCGGAGCCAGGCAGCCAGTGGACAGAAATTGCAGGCTCAGTTCTCCACAAAACAGCATAGAGGGAGCCTTGGGGTGGCAGCTTCTGCTAGATCTAAGCCACCACTTTTGCATGAAACAATAGAAAAACGCAAATCAGATGAGCTGCTTGTCTTCATACTTTCTCCTTTTCTCAGCCAGAATCCCTCCATACAGTACCACAGGCAGGACCGCCATCAGAAATCGCAGGGCCCCATACGACAAAATTTCCTGGGCCCCCTGGGCTGCACCCACCGCAACCCCCACCTACAGGTCCGCCCTCCCCACCCCACAGGTCCGCCCCACCTCACAGTAAAAAATATTGGTGGCTAGGGTTCCCACATGTTAATAAAAAGATATTGGTGGTCAGGGCCCCCCATAAAAAAACTTTTGTGGCCAAGGCCCCCCCCATTAAAAAAATATTGGTGGCTAGGACCCTATATTAGAAAAAAAATTGGTGGCCAAAATTGGTGGCCAGGGCCCCTTAAAGTCCATGCCTTCCCGAAGTCAGCAGCTCTCAGAAAGATGGGGGGCCGGCTAATCAAGTAAGTGTGGCGTGGCCGGGCCCCCTTACCCTCAGGGCCCTCTACAACTCTCCCCCCTGATGGCTGCCCTGACCACAGGGATACTATTAGTCAGTGTCGGACTGGCCCACCGGGATACCAGGAAAACTCCCGGTGGGTCAAGGTGTCAGTGGGCCCTCCTGCTTCTAAACATTTGGCTTATGTCATGGCCATTACCTATTTCTATGAGAATAAAGAGGCTAAATAGATGGAATAATAGGTTATAGTATGTAAAGAAAGGAGAATAGGAGAATAGAGGTTTCGTAAGGAAAGGAAGAAAATAATACTTAGAGTGGGCCCCTGGTCTAAAGGTGTTTGGGTGGGCCCCTGGTCCAAGGGTTTTTTGTGGGCCCCTGGTGTCCCAGTCCAACACTGCTATTAGTCTAAGATGATCCCTTGGTGTCCAGAACTGACCCCTTGTACCTCAGCTCGTCAGAAAGGTGCTTGCTCATAGGAATGACACCCTTCATATAACAGTGCGGTGTCTTTTGCTTTCTTTTACTCGTTCTAATAATAAAATATACCTATGGCCGGATTATATTCTAATTTAACTCTTTGTACTACTAATGAACATAAAATGCAAGTGTTTATTATAATTCCCCGCTGATAAGGTATGTTTAGAATAGGCAAGATATGGTTTTTGTTATATTTATGTATTTGTTGTACAGTATCAGTACATATCAAGTATATATATATTTATGACTTGCACACTGTCTTCTAGTACTAGGGGGACTCTCTTCCTCCTGACACAACGTTAAACTCTGTTGGGGGCTGAGTTTGAAGGATGGACATAATAATGTTTCAATAGGTGATACTGAACAAGTCATTATTTTTCACTGAATATTTAAAGGCATCCTTTGGCAGAGATTGATCTCCAAAAGCTTACAGACATGCAGCCGCTGCACACGCTATATTTGTGGGACTCTGTGTATGTGCACAACATATAATACAGAAAGATGTAATTAGAGCAGCATGAAACTAAATGGTATAAATAGTATATTGTGTGTTCCTTTTGAATAAGCTAATTATATTTGAAAATTTTTTTTTTTGTGAAATAATGTCATAAAACATATTCTTACTGTAAGTAACATCTCACTATATATATATATATACCTTGTAGCTGCCCCTGTGCACGGTGGTATATTATATGTAGATAAATGAACAAAAACCAGCACCCATCGGGGACCGAAACGTCGGTTTTGCATACTATGTAACAATACAATATTTTCATCACTGGAAGACCCTTGGTGCTGGTTTTTGTTCATTTATCTATATATATATATATATAGATATATATATATATATATATATATATATATATATATATATATATATATATATATATGTCCTTTGGTAGTAAGCAGCGCACACTGATTTTTTAAAAAAAATATAATAATCAAACCTTTAAGAGCATATTACAAGGATCATGCTATGATCCTTGTAATATGCTCTTAAAAGTTTGATAATAAATTATATAGTGTACGCTGCTCACTACCAAAGGACATGTGAGTATTCGATATTGCAGCAGCACCTGGTTAATTATTGGTTTAAGGTGTGCGAGAGACCTTTTTGGTTTTGCGTTTTATATATATATATATATATATATATATATATATATATATATATATATATATATATATATATATATATATATATATATATATATATAGTCCTTGTGTTTTCTCCGCACTCCAAACAATAGCAAGTGACCCAGGTGCTACCCGTAATGAAATAGATAAATATATATATGTAAATGGGTGCACACCAGGAACAGGCCTGTTTTTATATTTTTCAATAAAGTATGTTTAACTTTTAAGTAACCTTGCCTTAAACGTTCCTGGTGTGCACCCATTTACATCTATATATTTATATATATATATATATATATATATATATATATATATATATATATATATATATATATATATATATACACATACTAAACACATTACCCCAGCACTCCATTATATAGCTTTAAGAGAAAAACAAAACCTCATTTTGCACAACTTGAAGGGAACATGTCTGCATTTAGTAAAAAGAGACACTTTTAGTTACAAAGTTTGTACAAAGTATGCGTAAGCTGACGCACCCCGTCAAGGCAGTGTCCATGCGTCAGTCCTAACTAAGAAGAAGGTGGGGAGGTGGCTTTCTCCTGAATGCTTGCTCTCCCAACCCTGCCTAATGGTTTCTTTGGAAGAGATCATGCCAAATAAAGAGAGAATATATTCTCTATCTACCATTGTCAGGATATATAACACACACACGGATTAGGATCAAGAGGCGTCATTTATAAATGGTAGCTTCCCTTGAAATGTTAAATCAGGATTAAAGCAGTGCTCCCCTTAGGTAGGTTTGGTTATATCACTGTACTATTTTATTTTCAAAATATATCACTTGCAAAAGTTTATGTGTTACAGACTGAAGGCAGAAAAAGTATTATTTTTTATTTATACCAGGCAGTATGTAACTTAATATAAGTTTTGTAAACATCCTTCAATATTTGTCTTTATTTTTGCAGCACTGGGTCAGCTCATCTGACAATAATATGTCTCCTTCATCCCCTCAGTGCCGAAGCGTTTTCACTTTGTTTTGCTTATACGGAGAGGGATGACTGCCGCAGGGAGAGGGAGGTGTTGTCTGAATCCAAAAGGAGAATAGGTCCTTATTGTTGCTGATAGAAATCCATCAATTACAACTAATAGCCTGTCTCTGAATTAAAATGTTGGAAAAGCCTAATGTAATGATGTGAAACACGCGGGTCCTTTTTTTCTTTTATTTTAACTACCTCAGCTGATACCAGTTTTCCAATTTTTGACAGAGTTTTCTATTCATTGTTTGACACTGGCATTGCTGTATATTATATTGTGGAAATAAAGAAAATACAAATCTTTTATGTCACAAGTGATTTTATTTATTGCTCAGAGGAAATGGTTGCTTCATTCATTGAGGGAAACTACCTGTTAATAATGTAGGGTGTATAGGTTAACATATACAAGATTTTTCTACAGCAAACAAATTTTAAGAAATGAACCTTTGTTACAGTTCCCTCATTATTGGGGGCGAGGGATGTGTGTTAATACAGTACTTGGCAGGCCTTTGGTTATTGTTCAAGTAGCTGTAAAAGTAATCTCAGAATTATAAATTAGAATATTTTTTCATTCAGTCTCAGCATCTTTTCCTTTTAAAAAAAGAAGTTTCTCTCAACACACAAATATTAATTCATCTCATTTGATTGTATATAGCATCCACACATGTTACATATATAGGTAAATTTTGCCAAATTAGTAACACATGCAATTAAACTATAATATTGCCTTTAAATAATAATACACATATCCTGTTTATGCAAGATTCTGCTTACTCTACTACCAAGTCTTGGAAGGTTAACAACAAATTCAAATAAGCAGAGGTTATAAATAAAGGAGAGGGAAGATTTAGAATTGAGAATTATAATATATTGCCTCTAAATAATAAGCTTATCCTGTTTGTGCAAGATTCTGCTTAATCTAATATCATTTCTATCCTGCATATATTACCTCTAACAATGGATTTATACAGTTCTCAGCACAATTTAACCCCTTTCTTTATAATAGAGTATAAGGTTGGATAATATCTATCCCATGTGGAGCTTTCCATATATTTGCTATACTTTTCCCCTCATTTTAGATTTGTTTCCTAAAGATCAATACACAGAATAGGGAGCCCCAAATTGAATCCCCCTCCATTATTTCTGACAGCAGATAATTGATCAGAGGTCAAACAAATGTGTATAATTGAATCACAAGTAATATGGGGTGGCAGAAGGTAAAAAAATGAAACACAAGCAAACTGCTGGGGAATCAGAAAAGACTGTGCTGCTTTTTAATAAATGTCCTTTGTTATGTCAATTGTAGGATGATGACCACTTTTCACACCTAGAGTTGCACTTTTAGGACCTCCAAATAACACTACCAGAATAATTATTAGAAGATTTACAGCCATGAGTGCTTGAAAGCTGCAAGGAAATATCATAATATATTTTAGCTGTTACCTGCATGTCTATAGTCAGTATTGTGCAACATAAACAACACTTAACGTTTTTAAGCGGTGTGATCATAAATTGAAAATATCAGAGCACATTAGAATTTAATGTACAGATCAGTATTGTTTATTACCATAAAATGACTATTTATTATAATATTAATGAGACAGTGACAATTTTACAGCAAGAAAAAATGTAATAATGAAAAGCAAAACTGTAGAAAGTAAATAACATTGGATTGCGGAAAATAACATTGATAAAGTACAGTGTTCTGTTTTAAAGGGGTTGGTCACCTTCCAAGCACTTTTTTCAGTACAGTTGTTTTCAGATTATTCACCAGAAATAAATATTTGTTATCCATTTTTATATTTTTTACCATTTTTCCAAAATTGAATTTTATAGTTTAAGGCTTCTGTCTGGAGTTTCAGTCTGGCAGCTCAGTAATCCAGGTGCAAATTCTGAATTGCTACAATTTGCTACATTAGTTGATACATTACACTCAGCAGCAATAGTGGAATATTAGCAATTATTGTATCAATTCTAACAGCTGCCTTTAAGGGATTCTGCTCAGCAGGGACAAAGATAAGAAATGTATTGACTAATGCAGTGATCCCCAACCAGTAGCTTGTGAGCAACATGTTGCTCCCCAACCCCTTGGATTGTGCTCCCAGTGGCCTCAAAGCAGGTGCTTATTTTTGAATTCCAGGCTTGGAGGCAAGTTTTGGTTGCATAAAAACCAGGTGTTCTGTTAAACAGAGTCTCAATGTAGGTTGACAATCCACATAGGGGCTACTAAATGGCCAATCACAGCCCTTATTTGGCATCCAGGAACAGTTTTCATGCTGTTGTTGCTCCCCAACTCCTTTTACTTCCGGATGTTCCTCATGAGTTCTAAAGGTTGGGGATCCCTGGACTAATGTATCCTTTAAAACAGTTTACAATGTCTGTCATCCCCTTCCAAGAGCCGCTTTAGGTAGACAGAAATGCAGAAAGTTAAAACTTCAATATTAGAAAAATATTACAAATAGATAATAGAAAGTAATTGAAGAAAAAAACTTTAATTGTGGTGCACGTTTTAAAAAGAACTACACAAGTCTTGGAAGGTGAACAACCAATTCAAATAAACAGAATACAGCTTTTTAAGTAGAAAAAGGTTAAAAATTAAGGAGAGGAATGGTTCATAATTGAGAATGCAGTGACTTCAAACTTTTTCCTTCAGCATTTTTGCTTAAACATATTTACTTCTGAAAAATCATCCCAGTGTGAAGAGGAAAGTTGTTGTGAATGAATATAAATGAAACATGTAATTTTTCAAGATTATACCATCACCCCCCCCCCCTCGTAAGAGTCAATAAATCGAGTGTGAGAAATCTGAATAGTCTCTGGAGAAGAAAACTGTGTCCAACGTCCTCCTGCAACTATGACAAAACTTGAGTCCAGCAGCCTGAAACCATTTACAAGTCAGTTGCTAGTTGTGTATTCATTGCAATAAATTTCACGCCATGCTAGAACATTTTCAGTGCTTGTGTCTGATTTTTCTGATGCTGAAGTCAGTTTAGGTTATGAGGACAATCTTTTCAATGCAATTGTTTTAAATAAAAAATTACTTTTACAACATGGATACATTGATTTATTCAGATGTTGCCCATTTTACTCAGTTCCCAGGAGACTGCCCTAAGAGCACCATTGTACTCAGTGCTTGAATTGGGACAAAAAAGGTGGAGGGTTAGTAGGTGCCCCCGCACGTAGCGTGGTGCTAAAAAAATAAAGCCACACCCACAATTATAAGAAGCCCTGCCCATCAACACTTGCTGGTTTTGCACAATAATTTAGCCAATTACTTTAATGCCATTCTGTGATTAATAAAGATAAAACATATTACAAGTCACTGAGTTACCATATAAAAGTGATAAAAGGGACCATATTAAAGTACAATGCCACAGTGTGTATGTGTGTGTGTGTGTGTGTGTGTGTGTGTGTGTGTATATATATATATATATATATATATATATATATATATATATATATATATGACAGGTACTGGCATACAGGTACAACCACTTACGCAAAATTCAGCAGCACAGCAGGTGTTATCGTTTCTGTAACCCCTTCCTGGTTACATTTTCTCTTTACTTCATTCTATACCCTCTATTCTATTCCTTGTCTGTTTTCCACTATTTTTCTTATTCCATCCCTCCTCTAGTTTCACTAGTGCAGCCATCCATCCACTTCTATTCTATTTTCTGATCTCCATTTTTTTGTAGTCTGTCCTGTTTTTGTATATTCCTTTTATAATCCTTCTTTCTGAGCTTTGATTTCTCTTCTGATTTTAATTTCCTCCCCTCCTCATTTTCCTGCCTTTCTAGCCCTTTCATTTTCTACTCTACTTCCATTGCTTATGTTTTTTTCCCTTTTGTTTCCACTCTTCTCTGCTTATACTTGTATTTTTTCTAGTGCTTTATTAGTGCTCTCCTTGCTTTTACATTCTTTAAAATAGGCACACAATTTTAATATATACTGACGCTTACTTGAAGGCACACTGTAGGCAAGCTGCACATTATTTCCTGTTCTCATGTTCTCACGTCAGACCAAGAGCTGTGCAGTTATTGGAAGAGGGGCTGGTTCAAGGATCTTACATTATCCAATCAGTGCAGGCCTTGTGCGTGGAGGATAAAGCAGGGTAGAATAAAGAAAGAGCAGGCAAGTGGAGGGGTGGCATCCCGCTGCATCCTTTCCAGCATTGACTGTACTACTCAAAAGCTTTCAATGGTCATGAAAACAGGAGGCTTGGGCAGTGTCGGACTGGGACACCAGGGGCCCACCCAAAAAGCCTTAGATTAGGGGCCCACTAAAACACCTTAGACCATGGGGGCACTTTCAGTACTATTTTTCTTCCTCTCCTCACTTAACCTCTATTCTCCTAGTCTCTTTTCTTTACATACTATAATCTATTATTCCATCTATTTAACCTCTTTGTTCTCATAGAAATAGGGAATGACCATGAAATAGGCCAAATGTTTAGCAGCACAAGGGCCCACTGACACCTGGGCCCACCGAGAGTTTTACTGGTATCCCTGTGGGCCAGTCCGACACTGGGCTTGGGACTCCTTCAGGAGGCTTATGGTGCTCAACTACACATTGTACCCTGGTTTATAATCTAGTTCTATCAAAAGCAAAATCGTCAACCACAAGGGAGTCCCAGATGAACTGATATTACGATTCCTTATTTTTTAAGTAGATTTTGTAGATGCTGAAAGTCACATGGATGCTCTGTGTAACATACAAGTCAGTTTTGATCAGCAGGAAGCCACAAATCCTGGTTTCTTAGCCTCCAACACATGTGCCAGATTTGTTATTTTGACTTCCTGATAGACAGTGAGACACCCTGGTTGCATTGTGGTAGAAAAACAATAGTCTGTGGCTGAAGCAAATGGAAATGTTGCAGAATGAATAACAAGAATGCTAACAGAGCTCTCTTTCAGTAATCTACAAAAGTAAACATTCTTGCTCCAAAATGTACTACCATCGCCATTGTTTATGATAATTACAGGTGTCGCACATGCTAGAAACTGAACTTCTTATTATGGGAAAGCATTTATACCTTGATTAGCTTCACAGGCCCCAAGGGTATATTTCTAAATCTAGCAGGGCTGTTCAACAAAATTCACTCAAAAATATTCAGTTTCAGTTATTTGCCCCCATATCATAAAATAGGAACCATGTCAGGATGTAATTCCACTAAATGTCTTTATGACTATATTTTCCATACACTGGCACACCTCGTTCTATAGCCCATTGCAATAAACTGGTGTAATGACAAAAAAGATGAAGAATTGGTTACAATAAACAAATCAAGCTTTAAATAGCTATAGCTTCATATATACTGTATATATAAAATTAGCTTTTTTTCTGTAGAACGTGATATGAATTTAGTTCCATGATAAAAATACATCTTCGGCTATACATAGATATAGAGATCTATGATATGTAATATAGAATTCTATACAAGTCTGGGACCCATTATATACAATGCTTAAAAACTAGCAATGTCATTCCCTGCAATGTTTTGATTAAATAAATTATTTGTTTTTGCTTGATTATTGGTAAACAGTGACAACATTTAAATATTCTCTTGTCTTGAATGACTGATACCATAAGGAACCAAATAATCTGTCAGTATTCCCTAATTTCTATAAAATTCACATATACCACTGACAGATTTGAAAAAAAAAAAAAATATGCAGAGCAGAAAGTAATCCACTATTACTTTTGCCACTGAAAATGTTTTCCTTTTCATGCACCCCACCTGTATAATTCATTTTAAGGAGTAGTATTACAATATAAGTGAGCCTACTGTCATATAATGAAATATTTATAGGTGTAGCCTGCAATCATTTGCATAAAGCTGGGTTGGGTTACACACATTGAAGGACATTTACATAGCGTTAACCTGAGAAGGTACCACAGATATGCAGTTATTGTGCTTGCATTTTAACCAGCAAACAAAAGGTTTGTCTGGAAGACATTCATTGTTGAATACCCTTTTGTGAGTCAAATGGTTCTTTTGATTGCATTGAGATAGCTACATGCTGAGCTCTCTAACTGGTGACACTTTATTGTAAAAAAAGAAAAAGAATGAGGGCTCATAAAATAAACTGGTCTTAAAATTTGGGCAAATCACCATGTTTTTTCCAAGTTTTTCAAAGCATAATTGATTTTTTTGCCATTCTCTGGTACTTGTTGCAACAATTCAAACTGGATAATAAATAGATCACATTTGGGCACACATTGTACTCTCCAAGGAACAAGATGTAGGAGGGACATGGGCATTACCTTATTAGTGTACTATGAACAGGGCTTCCCTGTTGCACCTTGTGTCTGATGCTGTAATACACAGTAGGCTCAATGGTAGGCACGGTTACCAAGTTAATAGCTTTTGAATGGTGGTATTTTTTAACACATTAATCCATCTAGCACTTGGACCTGATTTAATAAGGTTTGCCCTGCTTCTTAACTTTTTATTCCCTATGGGGAACCACTTAAATCATAACATACACATTTTTGTAAGTTTGGTTTCAATAAAATCAAGACAATAATTCTCATAATTCAAATTGTTTAGAAAAAAAATCCCCTTAAATGAATCAAGAAAACAAATGAACTATTATTTTATTTCTTTTGTAATAAATTTCCTCTTTTAGTTCTGCAGACATAAATACCTTTGACTAAGATTAAATATATCACAGCTGCATGGTAGTTTTTACACAGAAGCTCGGTTTGCTTTTAGGGTTAGTGCAGACACACCATCCAGCCTTGCTTGGTTAACTTTATTTAGCAGGAAACATCTCAGACTTTAACAAGTTATAATTATCACTACTGTGCTACAAATGCAAGTTCTGAGTCTTTTTTTGCCTTTGCAAATTAATGGCATATAAAAGTTAAACGGCGGTGTAATACAGTAGATGTAAATCAGACTGGATGGGGGAAAACTTTAAAGGATATTCAGCAGGGAATGCTTTTGTTAGCAGGATATAGGGGAACGAGCACACTCCCCACCAGAAAAAACACACACAAATAACCATTAAGTTTGGTGCCTGCATATGGTTTACAAACAGATAGTTATCCCTTTTTGCACACAATCAACTTTTTCAATTTTTTCCTTACCATAGTACAGACTTCGCTAGATCTATACAGTCACAATATTTTACCCTTCCAGGAAATTAGTGAAACATCAGTTTTTTAAATTATATTTTTAAAGATGGAAGAGATAACAGATTGCACAGATACTGTGTCCATTTTATTATGGGAGATGGACTTTCCATAATTTGGAGCTTTCTGGATAACAGGTTTCCGGATAAGGAAACCCATACCTGTATAACCTGTTATAATATTACATTAACCTTCTCCATAAATGTGTGATATATCAAAAAGGGTTAGTGCTGGGTTATTAAATAGGTTGATTTTTGATTCTCTAATTGATCTACACATTCAGAAGAGCAAAACAGGCCACTCTAACTTGGAATAAAGAGAGGGATTTGTAAAACATGAGACACATACAGGGTTATGTGTAAAAAATATATTTAGAGAAATGTCTCTAGATGAATATATTAATGAATATGAATATATTAACATATAAATGCTACTTTGGAAATATCACCCATCCTACTCCTTACTTACTGTTAGAACATAACTGTATTTGTCAGTATCTGACATAGTAAGGCACATAATTATTCCCAATGCAGTTAATGGCATCATGTTCTTAAGGTTCAAAGTATGTAAATAATGTCTGCAGCTTCTATTAAAGGGATACTGTAGAAAACAAATGGGATTATTTACGATGTGGACAATCTGCCATGTTTTTCCACTTTGCATCCTGCCTTCTATGCTAGATGAATTGCTGTTATGGAGCACAGAGACCTGTGGCCAACCCCCCATGAATACAACATTGTCTGCATTTGTTAGCATTTTCTGAATTACTGCATTTAGTGACTAGGATATACTATAGTAGGTTAATGCTATGGTAGTATTGTACATTTTTGTACACAGTCTATGCTGTCTACACCAATAAAAAAAAAAACCCCACAACAGGAGCATGAAAGGAATAAGATTAGTCCCTAAGGGCTTACAGTTTGAGATAGGTGTACATAGATATATGAAAAAAATGGATGGTAGGGGGGGTTGTGGGAGCACTCCACGGCTAAGTAAAAATGTATTTAAATACAATGGAAGTGCTACTGATCTGGCCAAATTAACTACAAACATAGAGAAAAAGAAGGGGGATACATAGATATATAACAATAAAGTGGACTTGCACAAGTTGGCTAAGTGCTGTGCTCTTACCAAGATGTAGGTTGTTGTACAATGGCATAAAAGATGAGGGAGGTCTATAGTGTAAGAGAATAGTGGAGAGTGTGGCTCTGCAAAGGAACAATTTTGAGTGAATAAAAGCAGTTTTTATAATGTAGAGCAATTCAGAAGTAAGAAGAAGGACCCTGTAGGTTATACAGTAGATAATGGTGAGCAAGAAGAGAAAGTCAAAAGTGTGTAAGTAGATTGAAGTTGATTTCAATCACTAAAATTTAAATTGCTTCCTACTTTCTGTTTAATAGTCCTATTCAATTATATTGCACAAGCTCAAAGTAGTGTGGAATCATTCTCTATAATAAGAGGCACGGTTTCACACATCAGCTAAAATGCAGGTCTGTTTTCTTTGCTTTAGAAGACATTTTTATCAATCCCATTCCTCTAGTTGAAATATTATTGCAACAGTGCTCTAAATTTGCATCATACTGTTCTTGCCATGAGTTGTGCTCAGATTTAGTCTGTATCTAAAATGTACAATTATTGGATTTTTCTATAGGATTCATGCTTATTTTTGGAAAGGCACTTTCTATGCAAGTACAAAAAGTACCAACTTTTCATAGTTAATCACTTGTTCCTGGGACAACTATCTTTTATACAACATTGCTCAAGGTCTTCAAAGTCAAGGAACTCCTTTTTATCCTCAGTATTGGATTCCATTTGGGAAAGTTTGGATCTAAAGTGCAGTGTTCTATGTGCTACTTCAGGTTGTCCTCCATAACCTTATTCTTGCAGCATCCTCATATGGGCCTCCTTTAACCAGAGGCATTGTGCAGTAATGATCACCGAAATAAATTGTAACTGAACATCTCTCTATTGTTTGCATTACAGAAACTTTCTACTACACTTCCCAAGGCCTGTTTAAATGCATGCCTTTAACAAGGTAGTCTTATTTCTTTATATGGCAGTCATTTGAACATTAGCACATCTTTTGCATGAATGTAAAGTTAAAGAGCCATAAAACAAGTCCATATCCATGTCCATGTTGCTAGCACTATAATCATTTCTGAAAATTTTTATCTAAATTATATATGAAATTAAGTGACCAAATGCTTAAATCCCACTGTGGCTGTTGACTGTACACCACTTTGTATGCTATAAGGATGCCCTATAATACCACGTTTGATGTCAAAGAAATAACTCTGTATCTAGAAAAGATGTCACCTCTTATGTCATATGTACTTAATCCTGACGCATGTAGATAACATCTATCTATAAAATAAATGAAAATACAGGTATGGGACCCATTATCTGGAAACCCATTATCCGGAAACCTCCATATTTTCTTTTGAGAAAAAGAAAACGTGATTTTTTCGAGTCCAATGGTGTAAAACGTCAGATGAAAAAAGTACTCCAACTCAGACCTTCCAAAGGGGAAAATACCATTTTTTTTTTAGAAAAAAAATGTGATTTTTTCGAGTCCAATGGTGTAAAAAGTCAGATGAAAAAAGTACTCGAACTCAGACCTTCCAGATGAAAAAAGTACTCGAACTCAGACCTTCCAAGAACATGTTAAAGTCAATGGCAGATGTGCCATTAACAATTGGAGGATTTTCCGAGTTGCGCTGGGTTTCCAAAAAAATTATAGCTTCCGGATAATATTACAAAAAAAAATGTAAGTTTCAATGGCAAAATCCGAAAAATCATAGGATTCAGATTTTTCTTAGCAATTTTATCGTGACTTTTTCTGCGTAATAAAAATTTGTGAAAATGTCTTTATAAATAGGGGGAAGACTTTGCAAATTTGGTCGGAGTAACTTTTAGAAGATTTTGTCTTTTTTGAACTTTGAACTTTTTGGATTTTGATAAATAACCCCCTTAATGTTTACATGATTTCCTCGTAGACTGTATCAAAGAGTGAAGTTAGAGATCACCACAGTCCACTAGAGTGAAATACTGCCTCTTTCCATTAATTTCTATGGGATTTTTAAAGGTGTATTTTGTCAAAGGGTGAAAGTTGACCCTTTGATAAATACGGCTTTAAAAATCCCATAGAAATGAAAGAAGAGAGGCGGTAATTCACTCTAGAGGACTGTGGTGATCTCTAACTTCACTCTTTGATAAATATACCCCATAGACTTGAAAATTTATTCTGTGGGGAATCGCAAACAAGAAAACTCCTGGTGCAGAATATCCAGAATATACTTCAGTTTTTGATAAATATACCCCAAGGTATGAAAATCTAGATTCAAAACAGTGCCACAGATTCTCTACTATACAGAGATCTGTTCTGTTCTTCAGCCATTTTACTGTTACTTTGGCCTCATGTTTGGAATCATTGTCCTGCTGAAACATACATTTTGCCAACGATTCTGTTTTTTTTTTTTTAGCAGTTCTGTATTTTCCTTCCTTAAGCATGCTCAAGGTGAACATTTATTTGAGTAATGGCTTCTTGAGTGCCAAACTTAGTATTCTAATGAACCATAAGTATACTATGCTGACTGATCCATTCCTAGAGAAAAATATACTACAGGTATAAAATCTATTATCCAGGGTTTTCTCGATAAGGGATCTTTCTTTAATTTGGATACCTTAATAATGCTAATAAATAAATATTCAATAAACCCAATAGTATTGCTTTGACACCAATATGAACTAATTATATCTCAGTTGGTATTATGTAAGAGGTTCTATTTTATCATTACAGACAAAAAGGAAATATGGAAGGCCATCTCTATGAGACATGGCTTTCGCATAAATCTGAGTTTTTGGGATAATGGGTTTCTGGATAAAGAGTCCCATAACTGTAGTAGTAGTAATCCAAGCCTCAGAAAACAGAAACACTTTGTGTAGAACTAAAACATTTGCAAAGAGCAAAGGTTAATTTTTTTTAGTAATGGGGTTACATATTTTTTTTTTCCATATTTTATTGTGGATTGATCACACTTGCAAAACGTTTATTTTTTTTAACTTATCTATGTTACAACAATTGTATTTATCTTCATTGTTTTTTTCTCTCAGGCAGGAAGGTAAAATTTTTACAGTGTTGCCAAATTCATAAAATACTGTATAAAATTATAACATTGTGGCCTTATCCTGCTCTGTATTGGCAGATGTACTGACAGTCTTCGAGATTTTCTATTTTGGTAAGTCAGCAACAGAATGTGATCTTTCTCACTGAGGCCCCAACACAGAATGATGTTTATCTAATTCAGTGGCAAAGGACTGTATCAAAGGACCTAGTTACTGTATGTCAGGCGTTTTTATCTTAGAACACCTCATCCTGGGCAATGGTTAAATCAGCTTTCCTCAAATGTAGTGTCTATGTTGATATATATCAAAAGAGACTGTATTATGGCCACTGTTCTTAAGGTTTCCATTTACTTGAACATGTAATAGGCTCTCTGTTTGAGATCAGAAACCCAGAAGATCCCTATTTTTGGTTAAAGCTTCTAATAAAGTTAGAAGTTTATAAAGTTTCTCTTAGACATGTTGGTTAAAAAATTTTGTTTGTGAAAACTGTTATTATAGTGACTGATATATTACAGTATACTACAATAGGAATAATCTTCCTATAAAGCTAGTCAGTTTGCAAGTTAACCATGGGTAGACTTATTTTTTTTCTTGCATTTCTTGTAATAATCTACCCATAAGATGTCAGCATTATTATTGACCACTGTGATGAAAGGGGTGGTTCACCTTAAGTCAACTTTTAGGGGGTTATTCACTAATCTCCAAATGCAAAAATCATTATTCGTGATTTTTTTTTTATATGTATAAAATTGGACTTTTAAAAAATCAAGAATTTTTTCGGAATTTATTAAACCCAGAGGATGGAAAAGTCCAAATCTGAAAATCCTGCATCTCAGACTTGTCGAGGTTGCATGTAAGTCAATGGGAGAAGTCCCAATGATTTTTTCATGTGCGCTGGGTTTAGTGCAATACCCCGAAGTTTTCGGGGAAAATTCAGAAAAAGTCATGAAAATCCAGAAAAAAATCAAATTTTTAGGAAAATGTAATAATAAATAAGTGTAAAAACACGGGCGGATTTTATCAGAGTTTGTAGCAGAAAATATTGAGATAAATTTAGACTTTGATAAAAAAAAAACCCTAAGTATGTTATAGAATAGCCAATTCTAAGCAATGTTTCAATTAGTTAGCGTTACTTATTTCTTCATAGTTTTTTTTAATTATTTGCCTTTTTTTCTGACTCTTTCCAGCTTTCAAATGCTTGTTTAGAAACTTTTAGGCAAGTACAATTGCAGTTAGATAGTACTACTGTTGCTCTAGTGATGAGAACATGAGTTTAACCACTGTGGATGGTAATAGGTTTCACTGCTGCCAAGCTCCAGGATATCACTGCTGGGGTCCAAGAAAGACAGCTTTCTTGCTTATCTAATATTTCTAGTTTACTGTGGTGGTCACATATTTTTTTTTTGAAAATTTTGAGAAAGCCTGCATGAATTCCATGTTAAATCATTTATTTTTTTAACATGATGTTTTATATTCAAGTGTTCAAATATCACATCAGTCCATAACAAAGCTTACAATGTAATTTACTTGTCGCTTTCATACAACATACACACTAAGGTCAGTTTAATCAAGAGCCATTTAAACAGCCTTTCTGTTTTAGCTTGTTACCTGGAGGAATCTTGTGCAAATACAGGAAGAATATACAAACTCCTTGTTCATAATTGAACCCTAGCACTGCAAGCCAAAGAGAAACCTAAGCCACCACGATGCCTTGTAAAGCTATGCTTGGAATAGCTTCATTTTCTGTATTTACTCTGCTTAGCTCAAGAAATAACAAAAACCATACATTCACTTGATTAAAACAATAGGCAAATGTATTTTCGGAACAAGCCCTATGCATTGCAATTGTTTTCAATGTGGTGGTATTCTACTCCCTTAAAGGACATGTAAAACCTACATTTTCCTACCAAGTATATACAGTTAAATGAAAAAGTTTGGGAACTCCAATTCCTTGTAGTTTTGTTTATCACTGGCTTAGCTTTCATAGTATCAACTTCCTTTTAATATACATTATAACATGCCTTATGAAAACAGTAGTATTTCAGCAGTGACATAAAATTTACAGGATTAACAGAAAATATGCAATATGCATCATAACAAAATTAGACAAGTGCATAAATTTGGGCACCCCAACAGAGATATTACATCAATACTTAGTTGAGTCTCCTTTTGCAAATGTAACAGCCTCTAGACACCTCCTATAGCCTTTGATAAGTGTCTGGATTCTGGATAGCAGTATTTTTGATGATTCGTCCATACAAAATCTCTCCAGTTCAGTTAAGTTTGATGGCTGCCGAGCATGGACAAACGTGTTGTTGCCAGTAATCAGTTTTGAGCAGTTACATGCATTTGAATTAGCAAAATTACAAGGGTACCCAAATTTTTGCACAGCTAGTTTTTCACATTTGATTTAATTTCATACAACTGAATACCGCTTCACTAAAAATCTTTGTTCAGAAAACACCCCAGTACTCAGATGTTCCTGGGGAATAAAAGACATACCAATGTTATCTTTTTTGATGAAAGTGGAGTAAATTAATATGCAGGCTGAGAGGGGTTCTCAAACTTTTTCATATGACTGTAAGGTGGGAACATCTCCCCCACCCAAATGGCATTATTTGTACTGCACACATCCCCTCCGCTTGCCAGCTTCTTTACATTTCCCTAAAACAAATAGCAGCTTTCACCCAAGGGCCATTTTCCATTTTCCTCATCAGTGCAAACAGCACATATGCAATGTAAAGTTCGTTCAGTTAAAGAATGCAGGCTAACACAGGCATAATTTACTATGATGACAAGCCCTGCTTGTATTGAGCACTGTAATGGTTACTCTGAGCTCAGGAGAGGAGTTATAATTTAAAAATAAGAGCAGACAGCTAGAGCAAAGTTTCTATGGGAACCAGCAATGCCATCTCTAAATTGGCTGCTAGACTGGAGGGTGTGTTAATAGAGAAGAACTGAGCATGCTCAGCAGCCAACAGGCAAAGGAAATTCCTGAGGGATGGGACTGAGTGTGTTAGAGGAGCAGAAGGAATCTTAAGTGATTAAGAAGATGCTGCAACCTTACTATTAACCTTTGAACAACCAAAGGGGCAGGTATTTAGAGATTTCAAAGAGGATCTTCAGTGATTACATTTTTGCCTTTGAAGGAGACATGTAGGGTCAGTTTTACAAATCATTGGACATTTTTACCATGAGATGATAATGACTACCCCTTGGTAAAAAAAATAGTAAACTGCTTTACGTGAGGGCAGTTTTAGCTACTTTCCTTTGTGGGCTGATACCACAGATGAGCTCTCTTTTTCAGGGGCAAGCCCTCGCAACGCGGTGGAGGCAGGGTGTAGTGTAACTGTAACTGGGTGCGATAGCACAATGATGGGTGCCAGTATTCTTTAACGGTTGAACATAGAACTGTATTTATTGAACAATAGCACATAGATCATTCAGCACATTGATCCACAATGGAGCATAGAACATACACAGCAGCATAAAGGAAGCATATACTCACAGCAAGTATAGGCTGAATCCCCACAGGCTAGGGAATAAACAGCAGAGAGTAAATTGACAGCATGAGATGGGTATTGCCCAGTTTTCAGGATATCTTCCAGTGGCAGACTAGGGGAATTCCTATCATCCCTATCTCAACACTTTAGTCCTTACTTCGGGTCAGTAATACCCTGGGATCTTAATCCCTCTAATCTCCTCGGCGGAGCCTTGAGCTGCTCAACTAAATAACCTCTCTATCATTCCTAGAGTGATCTATAATTGAGTAGAACTGTCTAATTACTAGGGCCAAGGCGCCTAGGGTCGACACTACCCATTCCCTTCCAGCCTGCTTGGTTGGGCTAAAGCAGGGATCCCCAACCTTTTGAACACGTGAGCAAAATTCAGAAGTAAAAGGAGTTGGAGAGCAACACAAGCATGAAAAATGTTCTTGGGGTGCCAAATAAGTGCTGGGATTTGCCATTTGGTGGCCCCTATGTGGATTGTCAACCTACACTGAGGCTCTGTTTGGCAGTACACCTGGTTTTTATACAACCAAAACTTGCCTCCAAGTCTGGAATTCAAAAATAACCACCTGCTTTGAGGCCACTGGGAGCAACATTCAAGGGGTTGGAGAGCAACATGTTGCTCACGAGCTACTGGTTGGGGATCACTGGGCTAAAGCAATGGACCCAGACCTCATGGTACCTAAACCCTTTATACTCTGGCACAGTGCCATCTGGTGTACACTTTGTGAACTACAGGGGTTACATAAGCACAAGGTCCCCATAAGGACCCACTGAGCTGTCCATTTAACTAGGGATGTGCCTGTCTGTAATGTGTAAAGGTGGCCATAGACGTAACTATTACGATCTTTCTTGGAAAAGATCTTTCAATACACACATGTAGAGCTGAATCGTCAGATATACAGGTAGATATACGGGATGAAACAATAGAATTCTACCTGTATCTGACGATTTAGCACTAACAATGGACGATGTTTGGGTCCCTTCAAAGGCACCCGATCAAAATTTTCCATCCAGCCCGATCGACGAGCCGACCGATATCCAAGTCTTCTGCCGATATCAGTCGGCTCTTTTTCCACCATACACGCAACGAATATCGGACGAAAATTCGTTTAGTACGATATTATCTGTGCGTCTATGGCCACCTTAAGGGTGTCTAAGATTTTCACATCCCTACACAGGTATGGAACTTATTATCCAGAATGCTCAGGACCTGGGTTTTTTTCAGATAATGTATCTTTCCGTAATTTGGATCTTCAAAGTATACTAGAAAATTATGTAAACGTAAGGATTAATTATAGCTTAGTTTGGATCAAGACCAAGGTACTGTTTTATTATTACAAAAAAAGGAAATACATTTTAAACATTTGGATTATTTAATTATAATGGAGTCTATGGGACAGCCACTCCATAATTCAGAGCTTTCTGGATAATAGGTTTCCGGATATCATTTCAAATACCTGTACCGTACTCTAATTTTCCCGGATCAAAGGTTCTGCAGGTTGTTCGACCCCAGCATAATAGATTAAAATTATTCATTAGGGCTATAAATTATCATTACCTTAGAAAATGGCAACTTTATTTGAGGTCCTTATAAATCTTCTCTAGTCTAGGTTACAAAAATGAACAGCAGGCATGTTCTAACTGTCTTAATCCAGAATGTACAAAGAACATGACATGCGAAAGGCAATGGCACAATATGGCCAATAAAAATTCGGTGCTTTCTTCACTTAAAGGGATACTGTCGTGGAAAAACATGTTTTTTACAAAATGTATCAGTTAATAGTGCTACTACAACAGAATCCTGCATTGAAATCCGTTTTTCAAAACAAGAAATTGATTTTTTTATATCTAATTTTAAAATTTGCTATGGGGCTAGACATTTTGACATTTCCCAGCTGCCCTCAGGTCATGTGACTTGTGCTCTGATAAACTTCAGTTACACTTTACTGCTGCACTGCAAGTTGGAGTGATGTCATTACCCCTCCCTCCTACAAGCTGCTGTAATGTAAATAGAGCCTTGTCTGCTGAGCCTGTCAATTGAACAATAGGCAGGAATCAAGATAAACTCCCACTGACACCACTTCAGAAGGACTGAAATAAGATAGTCCTGTGATCACTGCCCCCACTTACGTTTAAAAAATAAATCTATATATATATATATATATATATATATATATATATATATATATATATATATATATATATATATACACACACACAATTCATTTTGGGCACTGGGAAAAATATTTTATATAGATAGTTTATTATATTTGTTTACACAAAAATGAATGGCAGAAACACAGAAGTACACTCCCAGGACTGATGACAGGGAATAGAAAAAAAGGATAAAATAAGGAGGACATACTTGAAAACCAGGAAAATTTAAGAGGAAGTCTAGGAAGGGTTAAAATAGCTCATTAAAAGGAGGCAGTAAGTAGTTAATGTAAAAAGAAGTATTGCAGGCAGGAAAGGAGCAAGGTGTGTGTGAGGTGGATAGCAGAGAGAACTCACAGCTCATTTACCTCATCTAGTAACCAGTAAAACAAACTAGGAAGGCAGCAAGGAGAGAAAGGAAAGCAGAGAACAAACTTCCAGAATGGCAGGAGCTTTGATAGTGTCTGTGGGAGGAGGGGCTGCTAGTGCAGCTGTAGAGCAGGACGTAGGAAAGTGAAAGTAATTGCTTCCCTGCAAACCATGTGACCTCTCTCCTCCAAACATCACACGCATGGGCAGAGAGGGGAGGGGGAGTGTACAGCTAGATTCTCATGTCGTAGTGCGACCAGGCTTTTCATTACAGAGTGGCTGCCTCCAAGCACACAGGTAATGCTGTGCCTGCTGTTAGAGCCTATTGAGAATGTCCAAGTGAACTAAACTTATTCACTTTACATTACAGGAACTTTTAATTGTGCTTCTGCCACTGAAGAATGTGTAAACAGCGAGGCATTAAAATTGTGTACTCTAAACACAATGGAGTGGGCCCATATCAGAGCATGAGAAGGAAACCACCTAAATCTTCCAATGAAAAAAATTATTCAATCATTGTAGGGGTGAGTACCGTATATACTCGCGTATAAGCCGAGTTTTTCAGCACCCAAAATGTGCTGAAAAACTCTACCTCGGCTTATACGGGGGTCAGCTAAAAAGGGTTGCCGCTTACTCACTGATTGAAGTGTGCAGTGACTCCTCCGTGCTGCCCATACTTCTCCCCGCTCGTGGCTTCCTTAGCCCTCAGCCCCTCCCCTCTCAGCTCTCGTCACTCAGTACTGTGTGCGCATTACCGTATTGCGCGTAGGAGCGCACAAGAGTTTAGAAGAGGAGCGTTTGAGACGTGGATGAGGTGCGCGCTCACTCTGTGATACGAGCACGCACCTGTACAGGGAGCGGAGGCGCGCGTCTTCTCCCTGACGTGCCCTGGGACGCTGCAGCCTCGTAATAGGGGGAAAGGAGGCGGCAGTTTACTTCTCCTTTAACCCTCCGTGTAAGTTTGTGAGCTACCATTGTCATTTGAGAGGGAGGACTGATTGACAAGAGCTGAGAGGGGAGGGGCTGGAGCAGAATTAAGCGAGGAGGGGGGAGAAGTATGTGCAGAAGCATGGAGGAGTCAGTGCATGATTCAGATCAGTGAGTAAGCAGCAACGTTAAAGCTTTAAATTGGCCATGTCCTAAAATAATTTCTCACCCCTAGGCTTATACACGAGTCAATACATTTTTCCAGTTTTCTTAGGTAAATTAGGTACCTCGGCTTATACGCGGGTCAGCTTATACACGAGTATATACGGTATTTTGGACACCTTTATAGTTAAAAACAAATAATTCTGAGACTACTGTGAAAACAGAAAATAGGGAGGAACAAGTATTGGGTCATTTCCCCATGACCAAGCAATGCAATAAACAATGTAATATTGGAATCCAGGGCCACTGTTCTTTGGAGCATCCCATACTGATAACCCTTCCTCATGTTAAAGAACAATCATTTTAAAAGGGAAAGTCTGAGGGTTTTTTTAACACAAAGATATAAACAAAAAACAAATATATAATGTTATTATAAAAGATCATGAAGCTGCTACTCTGTTAATGGCAGAGAAAGGGTCAATTTGGCTCTTTAGCATCAATGTCCACCTTGAGAAATTATTCTGCTGTGGGCGACATTGTATTGATCTAATGCATATTTCATTCTCCCTGGAGCTAGAGAGAGGATGGATAAAATGGATGGAACCAGTGTGCCACATCAGGAATCATTCAGCAATATATCTCTCACAATTACTATAGAACAGGGAGCAGTGTGTGTACATGAATAAATATTTCTGATATTCAACAGATGAAACAGCTTTAAATCACGTGTTCTGCCAAAATACGCTACTTAGAGATAATATTGTTATATTCATCATGGATTTATGTTTATGCCCTAAAACAAAATTCCTTAGCATATTTCTTTTATAATTGATTTAGCTTTAGCATGAATAACCAAGACAGATAACAACAGGTATGTATATAAGCAAAGTTTTCACACTTTGAAAGAGCTAAACATGTAGGTATTAGTATTTATTAAGAATTAAGATAACTGGATAAGATCACTTACATTTGCTTTTTTTCTCATGGGGCTTATTTGCATGTCACTTTTGTAGCTCGGAAAAAAATAAAATAAAAATGAATTTAACATACAGGGGGTTATTTAGTAAAGTACAATTTTTTTTCATTGGCCTTTTAAAGGGGAAAATAAACCCATAGACCAACCCTGGAACAAGTGAATCGGAAAGGGGCATGACTGAGGGACGAGTAGGATCGTAATTGAGGTTGAATGCTTTGCATTATGGGGATTGTAGGAAATGGCATGCATGGATGAAAGGGTTGGGCTTAGGCTATAAATAGAGGTGAGAGAGGAGGGAATACAGTCTTACATCGGGGACTACATGGGTAATAGTGTTTCTACCCAGGATGACACAGGCAGGAGACATGCTCCAGGGCCTCAGGATGGCGATGACTGGCCATGACAGAGAGCGGATCCAGGAGCACTGCTGGGATCGGTTCAGAACACGGGAGACATCGTGGCAGCGGTGAGAAGGGGCGGACTGAGGCCCCCAGACCAGCGACCGGAAGCCAGATGTGGCGGAGGAGAAGCCCTTCTGCTGAGCCAGGACCGTCCAGGAACGGAGCGGGTGGAGGAGTGGCCCAGGCAGGGACACCGGTACAGGAACTCGCAGGCAAGTGATTCCGCAGGGAGCAGGTCGCAGTGCTTTAAGGGTGGCGGCAGACACAGGGGGTGGACCGGTTAGGAGGGGGAGGAGCAGACCTAGGGATCGCACCAGGTCTAGGAGCCGGTCAGGGAGCAGATTTAGCAGGGGTGACAGCAGGCATCAGAGGGGGCACAGACGGGGGAGGGTGGAATGTTCCCCTGTCCGTGCCTTTTCTTCTGGTTGCTTATCTCCCCCTAGGAAACTGGGATTGAGAGACGGCAATGGTGACAGAACAATGACAAGGGACTCATGGTTGAGAAGTCAACAACACAATCGGTCTAGGGACCAGGAGGAAACGGGGCTACAGCCAGCAGAAGGGCGAAGGCACAGCAGAAGGTTGCCTTACGCGGGTCAGACGGTGAGTGCTCCAGGATCGCCGTGGGGACTTATGACACACAGAGATTGCTGTCTGGGTTAAAGGAATTACTGGGGAGGTGGAAAACTTGGAAACCCCAGGTGGGATTGGCCAGGGCCTGGGTGCAGGAAGGGGAAAGGGGTGTCCTTACAGGAAGGGAGGACTGGCCAAATGGGAAGCAGACCACCTGCCACGGTGGTGGAGGGACGGCAGTGGGAGGGACAGAACAGGACAGTCAAGGGGAAACAACAGAGAAGGGGAGTGTCGAGCAGCCCATGCCAGGAGTTATTCCCGAAGCAGCGCAGAGGGGAGTTTACGCATCATTTGCAGGCCCCCTAGGCACTCACATTAAAAAGGAAGTAAAAGAGAAGATATGAAAAGGGGAGTTTATTGAGATCTTTTACCTCCTCCCACTAGAGGAGTTTGTAGAGCTGAAGGATGAGGATAAGAAAGGATAAGAAAGATTGGAAGAATGAAGGGGAAGAGCGGAGTAAGCAATATAGGAAGATTCCCAAAACTTTTGGGAACTGACTTCGGGCATTCTGCACCTTAGCCATTATAATCAGTGAAAAACACCCCGAGCACAGTTCCCCCCCCTCTTTTGTTATGTAGATGCGATTTGGGAGGTTTATAGGGTGTACGGTGGCTTGGCATGGTGGTGTTATGACGAGCAGTTTCGTCAGAGGCTGGCGGCCAACCCCGTTATGTGATGGGACCAGTTAGACATGCCATTGTGGTTGCGGTCGATGACCGCCCTTTCAGAGAGGGGCACAACAGGGGACCTCCCCGGCGGTCAACAAGCCTGGGTATTACTGGCAATTCAATGAAGGGCAGTGCAAGTGGGGAGCCTCCTGCAGAGAACACCCTCATGCTAGATGTTTCAAGAGACATAAAGGGGTGGCAAAGTCGGCCGAGGCTCACAAAGAGGAAGACTCCGGTGAACCTCGACGCGATGTGGCCATGGCTAGACCGGTACGTTAGGTGGGGGGATGCAGTCCTGTTGAAGGAGGGGTTTCAGTGGGGATTCAGGATACCGTTCCAACCTAGAGCTCCAGGGCCGGATTTACATAGTGGGCACCCCTAGGCCCACTGCCGTTCATTGCCCCTGTCCCCTCCCCTTTATTCATGCAAATTTTCATCATCTGGACTGGAGCAATGGGGATTGGCGCATGGGAAATGTAAAAAACTTATTTTATCTCCAGCACATACCCAGTGTTTTTGAACCAATGTGGGTGTGGTTGGGCAGCATGCCGCCCCCCTAAAATCCAGCCGCCCTAGGCCCCATGGGAACCTTAGATCGGCAGCCAGAAATCCTGAGGAAGTACACCAGAAGATCCACAAGTCAGTGGAATTGGGACATATGGCGGGCCCATTTGCAGCCCCTCCATTGGAGGACTTGAGAGTGTCTCCTTTGGGGGGTGGTTCCAAAGAAAAAAGCCCAGGAAGTTCTGCCTCATTCATCATTTATCCTACCCAAAAGGCTCATCAGTGAATGATGATACTGACCCGGAACTTTGTCTTTTGACCAGGCATTGGCGTTAGTCTAGAAGGCAGGAGTGGGTGCTTGGTTAGCCAAAGCAGTTCATCCGGACTGTCATTATCTATTGGGATGTGCTTTGGATGGTTTGTTTTACGTGGACTTACGTCTGCCGATGAGAAGTTCTATCTCTTGCTCTTACTTTGAGAAGTTTAGCTCTTTTCTAGAGTGGGTGGTATAAAATAGGTCTAACTCCAAAGGTCTGGTGCACTACCTTGATGATTTTCTATGTGTGGGATCCACGATTTCAGACGAGTGCCAACATGTATTGGAGACTTTAAAGGAGGTGGCAGAGTAATTTGGGGTTCCTTTAGCACCAGAAAAGACCGTGGGGCCTGTGACGTGCCTTTGTTTTCTGGTGCTGGAGGTTGATACACGGGCGGGTGAATGTCACCTGCCACTTGACAAGTTGGGCAAATTAAGAAGTTGGGTGGATAGGTTAGAAAGTAGGCGCAAGGCGACGGTGAGGGAGTACAGTCACTGTTGAGCAGGCTGAATTTCACCTGCCGAGTGATTGTGAAGGGCCGAGTATTTTGTCGCAGTCTGAGAAAATTGCTGATAGGGGCAGTGGCACCCCATCACCACGTACCGTTGCCAAAAGAAGTGATTTGGTGTCAGTTCCTGGACACATTTAATGGGAAATTGATGTTCCCTGAGAGTGAGGTCACCACTGAAATACAGTTTTTAACGGACGCAGCGGGCAGCCATGGTTTTGGTGCCTATTTGGAAGGAAGGTGGTGTGCAGAGGAATGGCCTGGGGAGTTGACGGACTTGGGATTGACTAAGAACCTCTGTTTTTTGGAAATGTTTCCCATTATAATTGCTTTGTTCATCTCGGGTGACACTTTGAGCAACAGGAGAGTGATCTTTGTAATGGACAATATGGGGTAGGTGCAGGCTATAAACAAGCAGTCGGCTTCCTCGGCTGAGGTGGTGCAACTTTTGAAAGTCCTGGTCTTGTGATGCTTGCAAATTAATGTGGGTTTCCGGGTAGTACACCTTCCCGGAGTACGTAATGACTCTTTGTCTCGATTCCAGTGGGAGCCGAATTCGACAATTGGCACCGACAGCAGAAGTGGAAGGCCACCAAATCCCGGAGCATCTGTGGCAGCTGGGGACGATCGGATTGGAGGGTTTGTGAGGTCGTTGGTGGCAGAGTCCACATGGGCATCATATGGTAAGGTCTGGAAAGAGTGGGAGCAGCTGGGCAATTGGGTGGGGGGTACACATTCTCCTCAGGACAGGCAGGAGCCTATGTTTTGGTGGGTATATTGGATGGCAGAGCAGGGAAGGACGGTTGTGCAGATCGAGAAGGGTATGGGAGCTCTTGTTTTTTTGTTCAAGTTACGTGGTTGGGAAGATTTGAACAAGGGTTTTGTCGTCAGGCAGGTGATAAAAGGGTTTAAGAGGAGTCGCGTTCGACAGGACTCTAGGAGTCTTTTGTTGGATGACACGTTGTATGGTTTGGTTTTTCAAGCGGCCCCCGGGGGAATTCAGAGGAATGATGTTGAGCTGAGCGAGGAGAGGGTGGACAAATGGCTGAGTAGGTCCAAGACCGACAAGGGTCGCAGAGTGGTGTTATATGCCATAAGAATTGGGGCAATTAGCCCATACGTCAATGTACAACAATTCTTAATGATTCAGCCTAACATTGAGGGCCCCTTGTTTATACATGAGGATGGCACATCGTTCACCAGGTTCCAAGCAGCCTGAGCGATGTGGTGGTGAAAAGGATTGGCCGAAGGGAATCAAGGAGATTTCAGAGTTACATACGTCCTGCACGGTTACAATGAGGGACAATTGGTTACAAGGAAAGGCTGGGTTATATGGAAAGGGAATGGTGTTATTTCACAGATGGCTGTGATAATTTATGGTAGGTAGAGGTGACGAATATGGATCGTCGGACACTCCTTTGTGAGTTGGGCAGAAAGGAGAGCCGCAGTTCGGAGGAGAGGTGTCCAGCTGGGTTTTCCGGAACGTCAGGTTACAGTTAAATTGTTTGGTTTTCCGGGTCTACAGTGGCCTGGTTTGTTTGACAGACTGATGGAAGAGGCAGCAAGACAGGAGCACCCCCGTGTTCTGGTGTTGCGTGCAGGTGGTAACAACATGGGAGTAATGAGCCAGAATGATCTGGGTAGATTAATGAAGTTGGATATCGACAAAATTCGTTAATTTTTCTCTAGAGAGGTGATAGTGTGGTCAGAAATGGTACCCTGACTTGTACGGCGGTGGGCCCCGGATCCTAATGCAATGGAAAGGAGCAGGATAAAATTTAACAAATTGCTCAGTGTCTTCGTTAGAAGGTCCGATGGGGTTGTGGTCAGGCATAAGGAGCAGGAGAAGCCTTTTCAGGGATATTACAGGCGGGATGGGGTTCATATGAGGTCGGCCTGGATATATTTAACCTTGATCTGGTAATTGGGGTGGATAGAGCCTTTCATTTGAGGAGTGGGGTGGCACAGCCTGCGTAAAGGGGATTACGCTGACAGCGCAGTGGCGTAGTGGGGCTCCCCTACTGGGTAGCCAAAAGGGCGTTGTAGTGCTAAGGTAAGATTGACCTGGGACTAGACTTAGGCATAGCAGGCATGGAAGGAAGTGATGGAAGCTAAGCGTTAAACCTAGTGCTTACTCATTTGTGTGATAATAATAATGATGGTTTGTTTTGGAGGATATTTTACCTAAGCTTGATTAAGGTTATGTAATAAAACAAGCTGCAGCCTTTTCATCCAAAGTTATTGTTTTGAGTATTCTTGGGAGTAGGAATGTGTTGGGGCCGGCATCAAGTCATACGTAAGTCATGAGTTTTATCCAGAACATGAAATTTTCGGGAAAATGTACTGATAAATAAGGGGGGAAAAACAGTCCGGATATGGTTGGAGTTGTTTTCAGAAAATTCTGCGAATTTTTCGGATTTTGATAAATAAACCCCCATAATCTTTATTTTTGTTTTGCTCCTTGGTTTACTGTGTGGTGATTATTTTCTTCCTTAATGATAAAAAACAAAAGACTAAAGTCCCGGACACACAAATGCGGTTTATTTGCTCGTTTTCAGTGTGCATCAGTGCGCATCGGTTTTAAAATAGCTGACCGCAGTGAAAATATACTTAGCATTTTTAAGCATTTTCAACAAATTCCTGTAACGGCAAAAAAAATATTGTGAAATGGTGAGAAATTTGCGGTTTTTCGGCTCATTTTCAGTGTGGTCCGTGCAGCAGTTTTAAAAAAGCTGACTGCAGTGAAAATATACTTAGCATTTTCAAGCTTAGACTATGGCGCATTAGGCTACTATTTTTATGTGGCAGTCAGCTTTCTTAAAAACTAGTATCTCCAGTATCTACAGACCTTAGTGTGTGTGTGAGTATAGTAAAATACCTGACGCCAGTGCCGGATCTAGGGATAGGCAGAGTAGGCACATGCCTTCTCTGGCTGCTACCCCTATTCCAGTCCCCTCTATGTCCGCTTGCGCACGTGCATCTATTCGAACATTCGCACGAGCATCTAATCATGCATTCACGATTGCCCAGTTGACGCCTCGGCCCTGCTCTGCCTGTAGTGGCAACAGAAATTAGAATGGAAGCAGTTCAGTAGGGACAGATTAAATACTTCCATAGGACATAAATTTTTTCTCCGCAGTTTCATGAAAACATTTGTGGGTAATTCACAGCAAATCCATGCCCATCACTAAAATTAAAGCATAAATGAAAAAAGCAATAGTAACTTTCAGTAAAGGTATGAATGTAGTTATCTTCGAGCACAATGGCAGCGACACAGGGATTCCCAAACAAAAGCCCAATTTATGACTTAGGGGAGGGTATTGTAAGTAATGTATCAGTGTTTGCAGATGACACAAAACTATCCAGCCCAATTAATTCCATCCAGGATGAGGCATCCTTGCAACAGGATCTTGACAAGCTGGCAATCTGGGCAGTTAAATAACATTTGATCTATGTTGATAAATGTAAAGTAATGCACCTGGGATGCAAAAATATCCAAGACACTTATACCCTTAATGGGTGAACTAGGCAAATCCATTATGAAAAAGGACCTTGGAGTCCTTGTAGATGATAAACTTGACTGTAGCAAGCAATGCCAGTCAGCAGCATCAAGGGCATATAAGGTCTTGAGCTGTATTAAAAGGGGCATTGATTCACGACAGGAAGGGGGTCATTCTTCCACTGTATAGAACACTGGTAAGACCCCATCTAGAATATGTTGTACAGTTTTGGTCTCCATCTCTCAAACAGGACATTATTGTATTAGAGAGGGTACAGAGAAAGGCAACTAAGCTGGTAAAAGGTATGGAAATCTTAGCTATGAGGAAAGACTGGCCAAGTTGGGGTTGTTCATGCTGGAACAGGCACTTAAGGGGTTATATGATAACTTTGTATAAATAAATAAGGAATTCATATAATAATCTCTCAAAATGCTTTATTTACCAGTAGGTCTTTCCGATCTAATGTTCCGCCTAAATATTCAGAAGCAGTTTTTTACAGTGAGAGCTGTGATGATATGGAATTTTCTCCCTGAATCAGTCGTACAGGCTGATACATTAGATAGCTTTAATAAGGGGTTGGATGGCTTTTTAACAAGTGAGGGAATACAGGGTTACGGAAAATAGCTCATAGTACAAGTTGATCCAGGGACTATTCCAATTGCCATTTTGGAGCCAGGAAGGAATTTTCCCCCTCTGAGGCAAATTGGAGAGGCTTCAGATGGGGTTTTTGCCTTCATCTGGATCAACTGGCAGATAGGCAGGTTAAAAAAACTTAAAAGGTTGAACTTGATGGACGTGTGTCTTTTTTCAACCTAACTTACTATGCTACTATGTAAAAGCTTGCATGCAAAGCATTGTATGTATTATGTTCTATCAGATTGTGAAAACATATACTGTATCTCTGAATGCCAGAGCACTGTAAGGTCAGTGTGCGGACTGGTGCTATTGTCCTGCTTAAGCATTTATTTTTCTGGAATTGGATACTTATTATTTCAACACAGGTGCACCATTCAGTTATTTTCTCACTTTTCTAGGACCAATGTTATTGCTAAAAAAAAAACCAACAAGCTAACAAAAATATCAAAATTTTTTTCAGTCTGTATTAAATCACAGTTCATGGAAATTGACAGTGGACAGCCGTCATAGGATATCCCACCCACCCCCAACTACGTAAAATCTTACCTTCAAGTGTGTACATTGTGCTGAAAACATCAATACTTATAGCAGTCCTATTTGATGTAAATTCTTTTTATGGCCTAGAGGTGACCCCCTATGCATGTGACTGATGTTTGTACAGTGTGCGCGCATAGCCCTTTGGAAAATAATTTGTGTTCTCAAAATCATCTATGCAAAAATCCCAACTGTAATGAAATTAAATCCATGTTTTGTTTATTCAATAGTGCTTCAACATCTGAGGGGTCTGCTACATTGTGGAAGCTCAATATATTTTTTTCTAATCATTTGGTAAATATAGTAATATGGTTAATAATAAATTTCAACTTATGTCAGTAAATTTGTGGAGCATAATTGTTATAAATTATAGAGAATCTATTACCTAGATTACTTAGAACTTGTCATTTTCCAGCTACAGATCTTTCTGTAATGTGGGACACGATGCCTCAAAGCTTCAATAAGCCAATAATAAAAAGAAAACAATATCATTATCAACGTGGATGTAGTATAGATTAGTTAGCATCAAGTATGAACTGTCCAAAGGATGAGCTGTGTACTTAAATATGACATTATGAAAAATTTCAGTGCTGTATATCTGAACTTTCTGAATGACGGGTTTCCTATACAGGTATTTGGTTCCATACACATATTATTATTATTATTATTATTAATGATAATATTAATGAGTATTGTTTAAATTGCCAATGTATTTTGAAATCCAAGTCCATAACAATTCTGTGAAAGTGGTTTTAATTTGTTAAAGGCACACTATGCCATTTACTTTATTCAATAATTTATTTTATGTTATTAAGAGTTACATTTATTTACTGATATTTTGAGCTCAACCCATAACTTGTTAAAATTCCTCTGCTGCTGTAACCTTTTTTATATGCTAATTCCAAATGGGCATCTTTTCCCTTTTTTACCTAGCTGCTTGTGTATGTGTACTGTGTTTTTGGCCAATTAAATACACCCTTTTTAAAGACAAGATTTATCTCCTTGAATTTACAATGCATAACAAACAATTGCATAACAAAAGGCAGAAAGAGAGTAAATTAATTCAAAGGTAACACATAACAGCCTCTTTTATCATGTGAAAAGGGGTCTAAACATGCCTTTTAAGACAGGTAATTGATATGGCAATTTGAAAAACATATTTTAATTTATGTAATATTGTTATTATTCATGACGCCCAACTGCAAACTCGCAAAACATCATGTTTGGCATGTTATACAGGCGTGTGTGATCTGTTATTTGGAGCTATTCACTCAACTACAATTCTTCCTAGATTTGAAGGATTTGAGATATGTATAAATATATGTACACCCTGTACTTTTCATTACTTTTGTTTCCCCTCTTCATTGCAGATATCCTGTCCCTTGCATGTTTCATAACTTAGTCACATGTTAGACAAAATATTAAAGGAAATATCAGACTTTGTTTGTTAAAGGGTTTCAGCAGCAGACACGTCTACTTTTAGCTCATTCTAATTCAGCATGAGAATATTTTAAGGCTATGTTTGCAGATGTGGTGTTTTATACATTCATTCTTGCACTAAAAGGCTGCCTCCTTTGTTCTTTGGCAGGGGGAGCATCTGAATATAACTTGCAAGCGTCCTGTCATGTCTTAAAGGTGATTTCTCTTCCTGCCAGGAAAGAAAAGGAATTGATCAAAACACAGCTGCATAGAAGATCTCGGGTCTTTAAAAGGTGCCACAGTGCTTGGGAGTATCTGCCTGTACTTGAATATAAAGAGTTATAATTAAACAAGACAGATATATGGATGCAAATTCGACAAAGATGGAAACAACTGCTTAAAAATAAAGTTTTAGCTTTTTAGGCCAATTCAGCCCTTGCCTAAATGAAAGAGGGTTCATATATCACATTGGGATTTATTTATTAAGGTGCCTTTTCATTTACATTTCATGCTGCCGTTGCCCACTGGTGAAAACACATATATCTGTATGAGCTTAATGCAGACTGTTATGGTTTCTCTACCACTTCCTCCCTATAACATTCCCTTCTCCTATCTATCCTTTTCTAAATGACAATGCAGTGGGCCCTTTGTGTGAGATTGCCCAGCTCTCAGCACTCAAACTGTTGTTAGACTACAACTCCTAGAATCCTAGCTTTAGCATTCCAGTTTGAACATGCCTGCTGTATGTACTGACAATTTCAAAAGTTTGGCAAACCTTACACAACATTTATATTCCTTTGTACTTTTGTGTTTTCCCCAAGAGGACCACCTTCCTGGGAACAAATGCCATCTGTGCCCTTAGTAAGACCAGCCCTGCCTAGTCTGTAGAGAATACGAGTATGCATGGCTGTGACACAACTTACAAATTTTTCATTTAAATGCTACATAAATAATTTATTTAGTTCATTTCCACTTATTACACAGGACATGCACTGTTCTGTGGTTTTACCCCACTTGCAGTCTCTCTCTGTTTGTTGTGTGGCTCATTTCGGCCTGCGTTTAAATGGTTACATATGACAAGAGTTGAGCAATGCCTATGAACGGAAGGTGTTTATCATACCAGATTGGTCACACTTCCTCTCCTTTGATAACAAACAATCCAAACACACACATATGTCCATTATATGTAATTAGCTTTATGATTAGACAAATTCCGTATGAAAACAATGTTTATTTCACGTTATCATTTCCTACGCATTCTACTGTCTAGGCCTTTTTTTGGTGACATCAATAACTATATCCAGCTGTTTGTACAGATCATCATCAACACATTTTTTAAGTTTTCTTGTTTCTCCATGAAAAATAATAAGTAACGAGTAAAGATTATTCACATATGTTGGGTACCTTATGTCTTAAAGGGTAAATAGACTCCCTTAAAGTAGTTGCTTATTTTGAGACCAGACCAATTTCCTCTCTCTCTACATATTTCTACTTAGACATGAGTGAGAGCTTCCATATTGCTCCATATTTTAAATCACTCTAGATTTAATTCACAGTTTATGGGCAATCCATGTACATTTTTATATAAAACTTAAAACACCAACATGTCAGAATAAACATTCCTTGTTTAAGGACCCAATCACATATTTGCTATTTATATTTCTACATGTCATTTATTTTTCATTGTTATCCTTCAATTCCCAGGTTGAATAGCATGCAATGGATGATGATATTGTTCCTATTTGTGCCTGTAAGTTACCCATGCAAGAAACCCACCTACTTGGATTGTAAATTCTGAGGGCCAAGGACCTCTGTGCTAATGTGTGTCTTAACACATGATGCTTCTTAAATATTTGTTACTGCTTATATTTTCCATATATGTATTTTAATTTATTGCATCGTCGGTCCTCCTGTTTACACTAATGCTGCATATTCATGTTGCCCAATTTAAAACCATACACACTGCATACATACATGAGGGCTGATTTATAAAAGTGTGAAATTAGACCTCACTACAGTAAAATACAGGAAAATACAGCCACTTTCTATTTATTCTTGTGGGATTTATAGTGGTGTAATTGTCAAATAGTGATTTCTAACTTTCACCACTTAATAAATAGACCAATAAAAGTCCCATAGAAATGAAGAGAGTGGCAGTGGTGAGTTGTAATTTCACACTTCCATATATATGCCCCATGGTGTTATTTAGTTGAATACACAGATTCACAGAATGATGGATTAAAGTATTTTTTATTTCTAATATTTTCATAATTTTATATTTTAGAACACAAGGTTATTTTGAGCATCCCAGGTCAGTGTTCCTCTTATTACTTCTCGGCTATGTGCGAAAAAAATTATTTTGTGCACACAGTTTTTAAGAACTGTGTGCTCAGGTCAGACTTAGTACAAAATGTTGTGTTTTCTTTGTGCACATCACACTTTGTTGTGAGCACACACCTTAGATTAAAAATTGTCCCAGGTGCATATTTGGTTATTTGTATAGAAAAATTTTCCAGAAAAATTTTAGTTTTTTTTCCTACCAAAAATTCGGATTTATAGTAAAAAAAAACTAAACATTTTCGAGTTCTTTTGCATTCAGACTTTAATAAATAACCCACACAATGTCAAAGCATACATTTGTGCATTATACACTGTCTGTCTAGTAAGATATACTGAATGTGTAGAGTTTTAATTTCCATTCCTTCACAGCTGTAATGTAGCATGAGTTTATAAACACTTCACAGCTTTACCTTTGCTCACAGTATTTAAATGATTCATTAGTGTGCATAAATGCAGTTCATAGGTGCTTATTTCATTGTATTACACCATGATATTTTGACATATTCTACCCTCCTCTATACCTCCCATTCATTGTACAGTTAGAAACTGTTAGATCTCTCCCTCTTACAGGTTCACAAGTGATATGGCAGCATAAATATATTTTTAAGAGCAGATGAATTTGAATATTCCTGGAGCAGATGGCTGTATAATTACAGTTCAGGTTCCTGCCACATAATTAAATAGTACCTGTGTGCTTTAAATGCATGGTTGGTACATGCTATTTTGGTTTCTGTAAACTATTTTGCTAGCAAGAAATCTTGTTTTATCTTACGAAAGCATTAACCATGTTGTTTCCATTTGAGGTGGACAGTTTGTGCAATGGCCTTTTCTGAAAGTGTTCATGTTTGATATTGTTTATATATATTATTTGATATTCATTTTAGAGATTTATTTAGTTTGGATTCATTTAGAGGCCAACAGCAATGTACAGGGAAAGTGAGCTTAATTATAGGTATTTATTATGCATCAAGTAACAAAAAAATATAATAATAACTTAATACCATCTGAAATAGTTATAAATTAGTAGAAGATAGAACATGTAGGTAATTAATTAAATTAGTGCAGAAACCTGTACTAATCACTATTTTTTTGTGTCAGCAATTTCAGAATTTCAGAATACCTGCAGAATTCAAGCACAAATTACCAGCTACCATCATCTAAGGAGGCATGAAGATATAATCTGGTTAGTACAAGACGTAAGTGGTGGAACAAGAGGTGGAATACTGACTGAATTTGTCACAGTAATGAAGTGTTCCATGTGCTTTAGCATAAGATTAGACTGGGAGATGTAGATGCTCCATGTGTCCCAACAGGCCTGGAGTGGGTAGGCTGAGAAGTGTGGCTTTATGATATAACTATGCAATAGAACTGTCAGCTGTGTGAAGTTATATACATTTTTTATTGGTATGATTCTTCTATTGCTCAGATTTTCTGCAAACTAGTATGATATAATGGTATAGTTTTGTTGTTGGCCTTTAAATGGGGTATGATAAATGAGATACAGATGGCCTTGCTATGGACATGTTTAGTAGTGATGTGCGGGTCAAAAAAAACTCAACCTGCACTGACCTGAACCTGCACCTGCCCTCACCCAGCTTCCCCCCTCCATTTATAGAACCACACTATCCTGCCCCGCTGATGATGTCACAAAAGGTGCGCTTATAAAAAGGGAAGCCAGAAGTCAGGAGCCGGCAGTGTAAAGTCACAGCTGGGGAGAGCCGGCAGAAGAGCTCAACTCAAACCCACCCCCGACCTGCAAATGTTCCCAAGGGTATTGGACCAGTCTGCACATAACTAATGTTTAAGCCAAGCCTCTTCTGGCAGATGATAAGGGTATTATAGCTCAATAAGGGGTTAGGAGATGTGCTGATGTAGCTTTAGGCTGTCAGCCTGCAACAGCTTGAATGGCGCTAAAGCAAGGCTGAACATTGCATTCACTGCTTAATATTTATTTTAGATAAACTCAGAAGGGAAAAAATTAAGGAATAACTGACCTTTACAATGACTATTTTGTTTTGTACATAGTTGCCCATCTGCCAGTTCATTCCCACTAGTCCCCAATACAAAAGTCCCCCATGTGAACGTATTTATACTCTTATATGGTATTCAGGTAAGGTTCATGTAGTTTTTATGTATGAGTGCATAGATGGGTCTATAGATGTGTATATATGTGAATGTGCACTGGGGGCTGTTTGGAAAGGTTGAACTTGATGGACTTATTTCTTTTTAAATTAATTGTGTAATTACTGTATGTAAAACCATCTACGTACATTATATCATAAAAGTAAAAGATGAGTTTATTTTCACATTTAAAGAAAAAATTTATGAAATTTCATAAGGTCTTTATTCTATCTATAAATAAATATTATATTGTTGCAATGAATGGTGCCCTTAATCACTGTGTCCATGTTTTTTTACAGACCACACTATTACATATGGCTAGTGTGCTGCATCTACTAATTATTCCTGCTTCAATTCTGCTGAGAGCTATTTCAAGAAATAAGATGCGGACGACAAAAGTCATGTTACTTGTGGATGAAATCAAAGTTAAACCAGAGCACTGTAACAAGCCTGTATAGCTTGAACTTTTTTTTATTCAGAATCACATCCCTGCTTTTACTGCTGGGCCACATCATTCTGTAATTTTATTTTCGCGTACAACATTAATATATTGTTTGAAGTATGGATTATTTCAGTCAGAAAGGCTTAGGTTATTATTTAATAGCAAATGTGTGATAATTGAGAAACTGCACTGCTGCTTTTTACCAGACAAGCACATTAAACAAGCCACATTTATTGTAATGTAATAAAACCTGCATTTACCCTCAAACAATTCCATTTGGTTTTCAGATGTAGATGCAAAAACGTATATTTTCAGACCCTATTGCCCTATAAAATGTCTGCAATCATCATAACTCAGAGTTACATGATAGCACAATGTTTGTTTACAAGATTTTTACATTAAACACTTTGATATATTCAATAGCCTAGAGCTGATGCAAAATACATGTTTTTACTAAAAAAATAAAGAGAAATATTGATGTCAGACTATAGCCATGTGACCCTTACATTACTGATCTGTTTGCAAGTTGCCTTAAATTAATATTTTCCCTTAATTAAGAGTGAAATAAGAGGGGAATTCCAAAGCAATGTCCTAGTTGGGAAGGGGGGGTTTCTCTCTAGTTTGGCATATACATTTCTTGGGTTTTGTGGTGGGTTAAATGACAAGTTAGGAGATGAGTAGGGGAGGCATAAGTGTAGACTAGTAAAGAATTTTGATTGGCCTCCCCAAAAAGCATATTGCTATAAATTTATTTATAAGCTCACCAATGGAAGGCCATCTATAGGTAATCATCTCAAATAATAAAAAGTCACCCTCCACTGCTGAGATGTGGGATGTAATAAAAATATAAGTAATTTTAGAAAAATAATCTATCATATTAAGACATTGTCCTTCAAAAAAATCCATTCAATGTGGTTCAACATAGAGAAAGAAATGGGACTCTTACCTTCATATGTACATGCAGTACATTGGAGTAGGACGTAACATGCACAATTTATTCTACCCACAGGGAACAGTGACAGCAATTCTACATTATGAAATTAAGTTTTACTATGCAGGATACTGTAATATTGTTGCTATGGCACTAGCCTAGGTGTCTGGCAAAGTGGACCAGAAAGCACTTATTTTGCTACATCTGTGCATTGGTCCTTTACACTGTTGGGTAATAAACAATCTCTGTTGGTTGCTCACATGGAACCCTATAATTACTGTCTGCTTAATGCTCCATGTGCAACATATGGCATGTTTAGCAACTAAAACTAAACAAAAGAGTGTAACAAGCAGCACACTTGCCTTGCATACTGCACTTCTTTGTAAAGTGTCCATCACATTGAATATTTTTACATGGTAGCACTCAAGTGGCACTTTTAATAATAGTTTTGCACAAAACGTTCTGGTAACTTTTTGAATGAAAGTTTATGCCAAAAAAATGTAAAAAATGTTTTTTAATAAAAAACTGTAATAATATTACCTGTGCAGCGGGGTCGCCCGCCGCGCCATCGGCGGGGACGCCTGCCGCCTGGTTCCGTGGTGCCGGATCCAGCGCCATCTTGATTCCTAGGGCGCCTGTGCGTCTCTTAAAGGTACAGGCACGCTGGCGTGATCACGCCAGCGCACATTGGCGCACGTTTTGGCGTGAAATTTGAAGGTATTTAAGGCCCATTCATACTCCCAGCCAGTGCCTGTGATAGAACTTTGTTTCTAAGTGGTTTCTGAGCCTAGTGCATCTGTTCCTGTTATTCTGTATCCTGATTGTCCGTATTTGACCCTGCCTGTATCCTGACTACTCTGAACTCTGTATCCTGACCCTTGCCTGCCTACGACAACTCTTCCTGCTTAACCCCTTGATTGACAACCCGGTTTGACCCTTGCCTGCCTGACGATTCTGATATCCGCCTGCCTTGACCCAGCCTGTCTGACCATCCTTCTGGCTAATCCTTTTGTACCGTGACCTTCGGCCCAAAAAGACTTTGCTAATAGCCGTGCCCCTTCGCCAGCCAGAACATCTCGCCTTGCACCCCTCGTTAGGTACAGGTGGCACCCAAGTAAGCTGAGGGCTCCTCCCGAAGCCCAATGGTGGTCACACTACTGGTGAAGCCGAGCCGAGACCAGGGTGCTTGGCATTTGTTCTGGTATCGGGTGCCGGCCGTGACATTATCACGGGCCATGGAGGACGAAAGTCACGATGAAGCTGCTGCTGCTGCTCCTCCAACTTCCACCGAAGCGCTTCTTACCACCCTGTTACAGTGCTTGGAGGACCATGAACAGAAGCAAAATTATCTCCTGCAGGGTTTCCACAACTTAACCCGACAGCTGGAGACTACGCAAGCTTCCCAGCAGCAATCTGTTCCTGTTCCGGCTCCTCTTCCTCCTCCTGTGGGTTCAACCAAACACCATGAACCTAAAATTATGTTCCCTGAAAAGTTCAGTGGGGATCACACCAAGTTTTTTGTCTTTAAAGAGGCATGCAAGTTGTACCTTAGTTTCTTTCCTCACTCTTTCCAATCAGGTGAGGAGAAAGTAAGATTCGTCATGACCCTGCTTTCGGGTGATCCCCAAATTTGGGCCCTCAGGCTGCCTTCCTCTGACCCTGCTTGTTATTCCCTTGATACTTTCTTTAACAGCATGGCAATTCTTTACGATGACCCGGATCGTGCATCTTCTGCCGATTCTGCGATTCGTAAATTGCGCCAAGGGAAAAGGGATGCGGAGGTGTACTGCACCGAATTCTGCCGGTGGGCAGTAGAAACTGGGTGGAACGATTTGGCTCTACGGAGTCAATTCCGTTTGGGGTTATCAGATTCTGTAAAGGATAGTCTGGTTAATTATCCCTCACCTTCTAACCTGGATGATCTCATGTCCCTGGCCATCCAGGTAGATAGAAGGCAAAGGGAGAGAAGGGGTGAGAGGAGTACAAACTTCTCTGGGGTTACTGATCTAAGTTCTAATATGGTAACCAATGTAAAATCTTCTAATCCCTCTGTGCCTTTGCCTCAGGAGGAGCCTATGCAATTAGGCATATCCCATCTATCTCCTGAGGAGAAGGCACGCAGGCGTTCCCTGGGTCTTTGCATGTATTGTGGTGAAAAGGGACATTTTCTAAGAGGCCGGGAAACCTAAAGCCTAAATGGAGATGGGGAGCTCCATTTGGGTGCAGGAATTTCCTCTCCCCAATCTGCCTCTAAGGTTCTGTTACCAGTCAAACTAACCTGGCCTACGGGCTCTGTCAGGGTGTCCGCTTTCGTGGATTCTGGGGCAGAGGGGAACTTTTTGGACGCTGCATTTGCAGCCAAACATAGCATTCCATTGGTTCCTCTAAGTTCCCCCCTGAAAATTTGGGCAGTGGACAAAAGACCCTTAGGGTCGGGTATAGTGTCTAAGAATTTTTCTTTCTATGTCTGTTAATCATCTGCATGGTGAGGAGATAGCGCTATACCTCATTGAGGGTGCTACTTCTCCTCTCATCTTGGGGTTACCATGGCTCCAGAGGCATAACCCTCTAATTGATTGGGTTTCAAAGAGGGTAGTTCAATGGGGTTCAGAGTGTGAGGGGGTCTCTATTCCTCAGGTAGTAGCTACTACCTCTCTAGAAGGGTAACCTGCAGCTTATGCTGAATTTGAGGATGTTTTCTCTAAAAAGGCTGCTGAGACCTTACCCCCACATCGGCCATACGATTGCCCAATTGATCTAACCCCAGGGTCTACACCCCCTCGTGGGAGAACCTACCCTCTTTCATTGCCAGAAGCCCAGGCTATGAAAGAATATATTCGGGAAAACCTGGAAAGAGGCTTCATTCGGCCTTCCTGTTCCCCTGCTGGGGCTGGGTTTTTCTTTGTGGGGAAAAAAGATGGGGGTCTTCGTCACTGTATTGATTATAGGGGTCTCAATAAGATCACCATTAAGAATCGCTATCCTCTTCCCTTGATCTCTGAGTTGTTTGATCAGATCAAGTATGCTTAGATTTATACTAAACTTGATCTTAGGGGGGCTTATAACCTCATTTGTATCAGGGAAGGGGATGAGTGGAAAACAGCGTTCAACACCAGGGATGGCCACTACGAATATTTGGTGATGCCATTCAGTCTTTGTAATGCCCCCCCGCAGTGTTCCAGGAATTTGTCAATGACATCTTTCGGGACCTGCTGGGGATATTCGTAGTGGTCTATCTAGATGACATTCTTATTTTCTCTTCTAATCTGGGTGAACACAGGAATCATGTCTGTGAGGTCTTGCGTAGACTTAGAGAAAATAATCTGTATGCAAAACTTGAGAAGTGTACTTTTGAGGTGACCTCTGTTCAGTTTTTGGGGTTTAACATTTCTAACAGGTGTCTTGAGATGGATCCAGGGAAGGTGAGAGCTGTCCTGGAATGGACCCAACCCCTTTCTTTACGAGCAACCCAAAGATTCCATGGTTTTGCAAATTATTACCGCCAATTCATCAAGAATTTTTCCCTGGTAGTTGCTCCAATCACCAACTTGACCAAAAAGGGTGCTGACCCTGGTATTTGGCCCCCAGAAGCAGTTCAAGCTTTTGAACGCCTCAAAAAAGAGTTCAGTTCTGCCCCTATTTTGCAGCATCCAGATACTGCCTTACCATTTATTGTGGAGGTAGATGCCTCTGAAGTGGGTGCTGGGGCAGTCCTTTCCCAAAGGCACCCGATAACCAACAAGTTACATCCCTGTGCCTTTTTCTCTAAAAGAGGCAAACTATGATATTGGGAACAGGGAATTGTTGGCTATCAAGTGGGCCTTTGAGGAATGGCGGCATCTACTTGAAGGTGCTAAACATATGGTAACAGTATATACAGACCATAAAAACCTGCTTTACATAGAATCGGCCACACGGCTAAACCCTAGGCAAGCTAGATGGGCATTGTTCTTCACCAGGTTTAACTTTTCTTTAACATACAGGCCTGGATCTAAAAACACCAAAGCTGATGCACTCTCTAGGAGTTTTGAATCTACCTCTGACTCTAGTGAGTGCATCCCCATCATTCCTAGGGAGTTGATTGTAGCCGCATTGGATTCTGACCTCTCCACCTTGTTGTCCCCTGTCCAATCTTCTACTCCTGCAGACACTCCCGCTGGGAGAATGTTTGTGCCTGAGGAGCTGAGGGAACAAGTTCTCGAAGAGGTTCATAACTCCAAAATGGCTGGGCATCCTGGCATTGCCAAAACTATTTCTTTGTTAGCCCGTCATGTGTGGTGGCCTTCTTTTAAACAGGATGCTAAGGTTTTCGTAAATTCTTGTCCAATTTGTCAAAGGTCTAAATCCTCTCGTCAATTGTCACAAGGTCTGTTAAATCCGTTACCAATCCCTGAGAGGCCATGGTCCCATCTTTCGATGGATTTCATTGTAGATCTGCCTCCCTCTCAGGGTAGAATGTAATTTGGGTGGTGGTGGATAGGTTTAGTAAAATGAGCCATTTTGTTCCCCTTCCACACCTCCCTTCTGCCAAAACCTTAGCCGATCTGTTTATCTCTCATATTTTCAGGTTACATGGGTTTCCTGTTAACATTGTGTCTGACAGAGGAGTTCAGTTTGTCTCGAAGTTTTGGAGAGCTTTCTGCTCTTTAATTGGCATTGATTTATCCTTCTCAACTGCTTACCATCCCCAAACCAACGGACAAACTGAAAGAGTGAATCAATCCCTTGAGCAATATCTCAGGTGTTATGTGTCTGATAACCAGTCCTCTTGGGCTGAATTGTTGCCCTGGGCAGAGTTTGCCTACAATAATGCCACTCACTCCTCTTCTGGGGAGTCTCCTTTCTTTATTGTAAATGGGCTACATCCAAAAGCATTTTCTTTTTCTGGTTTAGATTCCTCTGTACCCTCTGCTAATTCCTCTGTCAATCATTTTTCTAAAATTTGGTCCCAAGTTCATCATTCTCTTTTTGCAGCTTCCTCTGCTCAAAAGAAAGCTGCAGATAGATCTCGTAGAGAGGCTCCTCAATACAAGGTGGGAGATTCTGTTTGGCTATCTACCAAAAATATTAAGTTGAAGGTCCCCTCTCTCAAACTGGGGCCCAGGTTCATTGGTCCATACCCAATAACTGAAATAATCAATTCCTCTTCTGTTCGTCTCCAATTACCTGCAGAGTTTAAAATATCTAATTCTTTTCATGTCTCTCTCCTAAAACCAGCCACTCAAGTCCGTCATATTCTGGTTCCTCCCCCAGTGTTAGTCGAAGGTCAGCCTGAATTTGAGATCCAGGAGTTCCTTGATTCTCGTTGGTACGGGGTAAGCTCCAGTATCTTATTAAGCGGAAGGGCTTTGGCCCAGAGGAGAACTCCTGGGTCTCAGTCGATGACATCAAGGCTGATCAACTCAGAAAGAAATTCCATCGAAAATTTCCTGAGAAGCCTGCGGGTCCAATGGCCCCCCCTAGAGGGGGGGTTAATGTAATAATATTACCTGTGCGGCGGGGTCGCCAGCGCCATCTTGATTTCTAGGGCGCTCGCGGCGCGCCTGTGCGCCTCTTAAAGGTACAGGCGCGCTGGCGTGATTACATTGGCGCACGTTTTGGCGCGAAATTTGAAGGTATTTAAGGCCCATTCATACTCCCAGCCAGTGCCCGTGATAGAACTTTGTTTCTAAGTGGTTTCTGAGCCTAGTGCATCTGTTCCTGTTATTCTGTATCCTGATTGTCCGTATTTGACCCTGCCTGTATCCTGACTACTCTGAACTCTGTATGCTGACCCTTGCCTGCCTACGACAACTCTTCCTGCTTAACCCCTTGATTGACAACCTGGTTTGACCCATGCCTGCCTGACGATTCTGATATCCGCCTGCCTTGACCCAGCCTGTCTGACCATCCTTCTGCCTAATCCTTTTGTACCGTGACCTTCGGCCCAAAAAGACTTTGCTAACAGCCGTGCCCCTTCGCCAGCCAGAACATCTCGCCTTGCACCCCTCGTTAAGTCCAGGTGGCACCCAAGTAAGCTGAGGGCTCCTCTCGAAGCCCAACGGTGGTCACACTACTGGTGAAGCCGAGCAGAGACCAGGGTGCTTGGCATTTGTTCTGGTATCGGGTGCCGGCCATGACAAAAACATTAAAACTACCTGCTTGCAAAAAAATGCAGAAAACATGAGAGAACTGTTTAAATCCACATGTAATTTAACTAAATTACATCAATTCATTTATTTAATTACATTTTTGTTAATGGATTCAGATACGAATGACACCCTTTTGACAGTGTGAAAATTTTTAAAAATTCCCACAGGTGTTACCTGCTCTCTTGTGGCTTTAACCATTATAACCTAAGTATGTGTATGTACAGGTTACTGAACTTACATATCACTTATACATCAGTGCTAGGGGTAACTGAGCAATGACTTAACTTGCACAATTCTCATTATAACAACCTGCTTGCTGCGTGTCTTCTGTTTGTCTCCATTTCATCTCCTCCTCCCTTTGAACGTATAAAGGGAGCCATGTTTTTTGTCGTAACTCATGAAATTGGTTATAATCCAGTCATTGACTGGATAATAGTCCCAAGAGATACACCCTCCAAACCACATAAAAAGTCAGAAATGTAACTCCGTGGAGACAAGATAAAGTTCTAATGTTCTGAGTTATCATTAAAATACCATTCCATTTCTGTAATGTATCATGTTTTTGATATCCTATCACTGATGGTGATTGTAATTTCTTCCATCAGGCAGTGAATGCCACTCTCTTTTGCTCTTTCTTTTACCCTCATCTTGAAGCAGACAAATACGTGCAACCAATTTGCAGTAATCATTACAGGACCTCTTCTTGTTCTGTAAGATGCATGAATTTTCTATTATTAATAATACCAAGAGGTTTGTATAATAGACCTCTCTCTATGAGATAATTCCATTCTCAATACTTTTCCCAGCAATGCATAACAGAAAAATAAGCTACATACTTAGCAATTAATTCCTGTATAACCCCCTTAATAGAAACATTTTCAGAAGCAGTAATTGACTGGAAAAATAATCCGTTTAAAAATGTTCTTTACTATTTTGTAAAATTAGAATCTGCATATCAAAGGGACGACTTTCTCTTGGCATTTAAACAGATGTTAAAAAACAACTAATGAACTAAACCTAGTTCCCTAAAGAATGACACACCAGTGAATGTATCACAGTCGTCTAGCAGTATCCCTAGCAGGACTGCACCAAATTTTAGAGGTAGTTGAAAACACAAGGCCTTTCTGGAACTAAGAGTCAGGAGTATGAGGAAGCAGCTAGCCAAGGTCAGGTCAAAGGTCAAGGGTAGGCAGCAAACAGAAATATTAAATAACGGGCAAGGTAGCCACTGGGCAGATACGTGCAAGTAATAGGCTCAGGTCAGGGTAGGCTGAAGATAAAAGGAGCTGGATAATGATACTGGCAGATGGAGATTTGCAGTCCACACATAAATGTCCCCAAAATGTTTTGCAATTAAGTAAATTGGTGGTAGGAAACCATCCCTAAAGTCAATCGGACAGGTTTAAAAGTTGTTGTCCCATATGTTTTCATGACGATTATTCACTTTGGGAAGCATTGGGGAGATTTGTCACTCACGGAAGAGCAGATTTAAATGTAGTTGACAAATCTCCCTATGTCTACTAAGGTAGTCGACTTTTACTTGTAAGAAAAATAACCTTGAACACTTTCAAGGGAACCACATTAAGTCAATAGTTGAGAAATGTAAATGACACATAGGACAAAATAAAAACACACAAAGTTTGGGCATTTACTCAATGCATAAACTCAGTGGACAAACTAGCTTTTTTGGACTGTGCAATATACATCAAAGAGTGGGGGGAGCCTGAATACTGAATTATACAGGAAACCCACTCATACTGATAATTTTCAGTCATGTAAATTGAAAACCTAACACCTGCTTCATGGTACTGTTTTAACTGCATCACACTTGCACAACTCTGATAGTTTCCACTAACACCTACCTGAATAAGTCCTATGGAACCACTGTGATTGGATGTTGGTGATTGTACTAACCTTAATGGAAAACAATATAGTGGATCCTGTTCTCTCTGCCTGATTTCAAACCACAGGTGAAGAGAAGTGTTAAAAAGGCAATGTGTGTCCTTTCCCTTCAGCTAGGGCTAGATGAGTCAGAGCTAAGAATCTGCTCCTCCACTGCTGTACTGCCCTCAATTTTGCCTGCACCCTTATACACTCAAGTGCAGACAGTCATGGTGGATTTTGGAACTTAAGATTTTGCATTTTGCATCTGCCTGCACCCAAGCAGAGGCAATTTATTTGAGCAGCAGCAGAGAAGTGGCTTCTCTACCTGCATTTCTCCGCAGGCCAAGATCTGACTCATCTGGCCCTAGCCCTAGAGGGCAGAGAGCCATGAGTTCCATTTTACTTAATTAAAACAAAACCATTGTACTGTAGATAGCTTATCTGTAAAGTGCTTCAGGAGACCTCTTGGCATGCCAGCCTTCTTTCACATGTATGCTTCAAAGCATATATGGGACCATCGCATCGTCTGGACGAGCTTATGCACCCTGATTTTTTACATTTTAATTATAAGGCCCTCTCAGTTCGTAACCATTGCCCAAGCTGGCTCTGTTTACTACAGTTCCTGCCAAAGCCTTAGTTATTGTTCCTGGTCTCTTGTTTAATGACCCTTCCCTATTCCTGACTCCTGATTTTAAGCTGCCTGCCGTGACTCCTTGCCTGTCCTTGACCACAATGCTGTTTGACCCTTTTCTGATACAATGTTTTGAATCAAGCTCTGTCATGTTCAAATTTTCCCTGACAAACCTCAGCAGAATGTTTTGGGTCCCCAAACGCATGTTGATGAAGACCAGTCCTGGAAGTGAAATCTTCTTAGCAACTTAGCTCCAGGGCCTGATGGCATACACCCCCGGGTTCTAAGAAAGCTTAGTTCAGGTTTAGACCAGCCCCTATTTCTGATTTTCTCAGATTCACTTTCATCTGGTATGGTACCTATGGATTGGAGAAAAGCTGATGTCATTGCAATATTTAAAAAGGGATTACAATCTCAGTCTGGCAATTAAAGGTCAGTTAGTTTGACATCTGTGGTGGGGAAATTCTTTGAAGGGTTGTTAAGGAATCACATTTAAAATTTTGCCCTAATGAATGCCAACATGAGCAGCAATCAGCATGGCTTTATGAAGGAAATGTCTCAAACAGGATGTTATTGTATTAGAGAAGGTACAGAGAAGGGCAACTAAGCTGGTAAAAGGTATGGAAAATCTTAGCTATGAAGAAAGACTAGTCAAATTGGGGATGTTCACGCTGGAGAAGAGGTGTTTAAGGGGCGATATGATAACAATGTATAAATATATAAGGGGATCATATAATAATCTCTCTAATGCTTTATTTACCAGTAGGTCTTTCCAGCTGACACAAGGTCACCCATTCTGTTTACAAGAAAAAAGGTTCCGCCTAAATATTCAGAAGGGGTTTTTTACAGTGAGAGCTGTGAAGATGTGTTATTCTCTCCGAGTCAGTTGTATTGCCTTATACATTAGATAGCTGTAAGAATGGGTTGGATGTTTTTTAAGCAAGTGAGGGAATACAGGTTTATGAAAGATAGCTCATAGTACAAGTTGATGCAGGGACTAGTCTGATTGCCATTTTGAAGTCAGGAAGGAATTTTTCCCCCTCTGAGGCAAATTGGAGAGGCTCTGGGTTTTTTGCCTTCCTCTGGATCAACTGGCATTTAGGCAGGTAAAAAAAAGTTATAAGGTTGAACTTGATGGACAACAACTTACTATGTATGTTACTATGTAACTTCCTGGGTTCATGCTACACAGATTGTGACATTATCTGTTAAGTGCTATGCCAATTTAGGTTCCACAGCTGTTGAAACCTGAATGGCAGCCTCAATGGCTGAACAATATCTTATTTATAAAAGCTATATTGTAGTTTTCAGATCAAATTCACAATAAACTCTGCGTTTTAAGCAGCAAAATGGAGATTTGCATTCAAATCTTGCACATTGCAAGACGTTCTTTGGTATATGAGCCATCAAGATATTCCAAGATTTTATTAGAAAAAAAAATAATACTTCTGCAAGCCATCATGTTGTAACACTGTTGCAATGACCATAACAATGTTTTAACACAAGTAATACTTTGCTGAAATCTTGGTTTCCCTGGCAATATTTCTGCAAATGGCATCATTAGAAGGATAATGGGCTGCATTAATGACACAACTTTGTTATTCAACAAAGGGTAATGCCGAAAGGATTTAGATTAGGATTAAATTTTGCAGGTTATGTGAAGTGATGTGATTTCTGTTCACTACAGTGCTTTATGATTTTGCAGAAATGATAAAGCAGTTTATTCGAGTAGGATGTTGACTTTTAAAAAGCAAAGCTCACATTTTCCTACTTTCCATAGGATAATTAAATACTGTACAGTGAAACCTCAATTTTACATCTCCTGATTTTAAGTTTTCCCTTATTTTACATTGTTGTTTTGTGGTCCCATCTATATATTTTGCATAATACATTTCCCTGATTTTACATTTTCATGGATTTTTACACCATTTTTTTCTGGTCCTCTGAAAAAGTAAAATGGGGGTTTTACTGTAAGCATGCTTTCTTCAATCCTTCTGCTTAGTAGTAACCACACATTAACATTTTTCCATAAATACAATCTGATCCAAATATAATCTACTGTACAGCAACTGTTTACTTGCTGACGATTAGTGCTGGGTTAGTGCTGGGTTGCAAAACGGAAATACAGTAGGGGAGTAGAAAAAAATGGTGTAAAATATGGGAAAATGGAAAATTCATTATGCATTATACATTGGCAGTACCACAAAAAAGTGGTGTAATATGCAGGAAAACTGAAAAACAGGGAATATCAAATTAAGATTTCATTGTATCCCATAACTCTATTTAGTAATTTAAAAATGTCTGTATTGTATGAAAGTTGAACTCTAAGACAGAGGAAACAGCTAAAGAAAATCACCAGTGCTCAGTCAAACCCGTCACCAGTACTTGACAATATATCCTTGCATTTAATGTAAACAATTACGCATTTGTGATGATTTGTAATGGTCCATTGGAGATGCAGAAACATTTTGAAAATGTCATGCAGATATGTTGCTGGTTTCCAGGAACCATGCCCCGTATATGCGTCCTAAATTTGGGTTTTTGAATGAATTAGTAACATTCCCCCACACCGGAAAAAGGTTATGAGGTGCTGTTCTGCAACTCAGCAAGAGGTCACTAGTTTCTATTTCAGTTCCAAGTTTTAATAATTTCTTTCTCATAGTAAAGGTTTCCAGTAATCGTCTTGTACTTATTACAATGTTTTACAACAGCTCACAAAACCCAGTAGACAGCAAGATGATTTGATTTCATGAATAGTCTTTTATAATGTTGTAAGGCATTACATGGTTGAAAATAATATTTTTGGAAACCTAGCAACAGAGGGTATTGTCATTTTTCCTTTTAAATAAAAGAATAAACAAACACAGAAAGCTTTTGTTCATTTCATTCTATCTTATTATGCATGAAGGTTACACAAACAAGAGAAGAAAGATGAAATTGAATATTCAATCTGGCTTTAATTTAACAAAAACTATGTTGTTATAAATATATTTGTTTTTTGTAGACTCTAAAGGGGTTATTTATTAATGGAAATTCTTTTTTGCGGCGTTTGTTTTGACGCGAAAACCTGAGAAAATCAAGGAAAAAAAGGGATTTTTCACTATTTATTATACCCTGAAGCTGTTCCAAGTCTGAATCTGAAAATACTCCATCTAAAACCTGCTGAATTCATGTAAAAGTCAATGGCAGATGTCCCCTTAACCATTTTAAGATGTTTTAACCCTCACGAAATGTTCAGAGTTTTTGGGGTTGGATGCTGGTTTTTCCTCAAAAACTCAAATTTTCCATGGTTTTCTGGCACCAAATGCGAAAATTCTGGTTTTACTTGCAACAATACAATATTGGGGATTTTTTTATTTAAAAAATCAGAAAAATTCTGATTTTGATAAATAACCCCTTAAACGTTTGTTGTGAATTTTACTAAAAATATAATCATTATTATTAGTTACTATATCAAAAGGACCATTGGCAAAATAAAAATGTTTGTTTTTTTCTAAAAAATACAATTGTTTGTTGAAAGATGGTAGAGTTGGAAAAAATTGTATTGACTTTAATTTTCTTGTCATAAAAATGCCAACACCCTGCATAAATATCTGGTGATCCTTGCTATAGCTTCTTATATATATTGAGGTTGTTGCTGTCTCTTAAATAAAGCTATGTTGTGTATAAGAGAAGCAACATTTAGGAAAAATTGGATTGGTTGTCTTTTTTCTGCAAACACTAATCCTGAACACAAGCTGACTGTGACAGGTTAATCATGCAGGGTTGCACCCAAATAATGGTACAGCACTACATTTTTATATTGGTGAGTGCAGAGATAAAAAGTACTCAGGGGTCCGGCTAGATGCAATTACTTGTCAAGTACTTCAAAAGTCATAAATATAGCCATAAAATAATTTACAAGGGCACCGTACAACCAGAGAGTGGACCTTTGAACAATTAGCTAAATATCAAGATTTTTTTTTAATCTGAATGAGCAAAAAAAAAAATATAATAATAATAACAACAGAATAGAACACATGAGTGCATTAAATACTATACATTAAATATGACAATATGGAAATAAATTTCACTTGCTTCTGGAAGACTTATGGCCTTGTTAAGTAGAGTCATGTGTCAGAGTAGCACTTTTAAGAATGTCTTGTATTTTAGTCTTTTAAGAATGGCTTGTATTTTAGTCCTTTCAGTACGGTTTAGAGTATACTGTATATATGTTTTCCATTTTGTCATGAATATGAAACGTTTCTTAGAATTACTGATTTTATATGAGATTGCTTCTATAACACATAGGGGCACATTTACTTAGGGTTAGAATATCGAGGGTTAATTAACCCTCGATATTCGACTGTCGAAGTTAAATCCTTCGACTTTGAATATCGAAGTCAAAGGATTTACTACAATTCTTTCGATGAAACGATCTAAGGAAAAATCGTTAGATTGAACGATTAAATCCTTCAAATCGAACAATTCGAAGGATTTTAATCCATCAATCAAACGATTGTTATCATTTGATTGGGATAATGTTTCTTGGACACATGGATGACTTGATAGAAGGGTAATCTTTCTTTGTTATGTATTTGGTATTTTTCCAAAAATCTCCCCATATTAATAGGTTTCGTGTTAGTGGATTTAATAAGTCTTGCAAAAAATGTATGCCTTTTTCTTTCCAGGAGGTTGAAAATGGTGGGTGAGATGAGCTTGGGAGACTCTTTATGTTACGAAGAGGTAAGTAAGGGGTTGTTTTATAACTTGTTTTATAGAGCTTGTGCAATAGCTTCCATACCATGAATGTTGCATCTCCATAAATTGGATTAAGTTTGATTGTTGGTTGAAGCTTCCATTGTCGGTGTATTAAATATAATATATTTTCCTGAGATTTGGTTCCAGGAGTGGATTTGTATATTTTCTAGAGTCTGAGAACCTTTCATAATGTATCGTGTTAGAGCTAAAAGGTTGAATGATCTGTAATGTGGAATGTTCAGTCTGCCATAGATTTTTGAGCTTCTTAGTTTCTTTAAAGGGGTCCTGTCACCCAAAAAATATTCCACCTCATATTCTATCATGCTTGTCAAGCAAAATAAAATGTAATTACACTACATAAAATATTGGTCTGGAAATTCATAATTATAGCAAGCAGTCAGCAGCTATTTTGTAGACATTGTTATTAAGGCAAGCCTGGCATCATCTCAAAATCTTGTTTGTGCACCATAATGGGGGTCCTAATGTTTATCCCCATGCACTGGTTACACAATTAAATGGTAAAGAGAGAGGGGAAATTTGGGGAGTGCAGAGACATCTAGGAAATGCTGAATGGAAAGTAATTTCCTGCCTTATGCAAAATCAAACCTATGCCTAAGGCATAGAGCAGGGACAGGCAATATTTGATTGATTTTTAAATGAGTTTACAACAGCTATGAATAATTTAATAAAAAAAGAATTTGGGTTTCATGTTTAATTTGAAGGACTTTTATTACACATCTTTTTATGTCTGGGTGACAGGTCCACTTTAATGCAGTTTTTGGGGACTTAGCATTCCATATGAATTTAGTCAGTGTAAATGTCACGATGTTTTATAAGCAGCTTATGATCATTGGATAAATACATTTGGGGAAAGCTAGCATTTTATAAAGGGTTATCCTACCTTTCAAGTTTAGAGGAACACTTCTCCATGTGTCACAAAATTTGGTTATGATTTTGAGCAATGGAGGGTAATTCGCTGAGTATAATCTGTGAAGATCTGCTGGTAAATTTATTCCAAGATGTTTTATAAATTGATTTTTCTATACCAATGGAGTGAAGCAATTTAGCAGAAGTAAGACCATATATATCCATTAATTCAGTTGTTTGTATGTTGATTGAGTAACCAGAAATTGAACCATACTGGATGAGAGTTGCAAAAACATTTTGGAGATTATAGTTTGGGTTTATAACCATTTAATCAGAAGAATGTCATCTTCAAATGCTGTTAATTTAGTTATTTATATCAAATCTTGGCAAAATTTTTAGTTCTTTAGGGTTCTAAATAAGGGTTCCAGTAAAATGTTGAAGAGCAGGGGTGAGAAGGGGCAAACCTGTCTTGTTCCTTTACTCATAGTAATTGGTCGGGACATTTCTCCTGCTGCTATAACTTGTGTTGTAGGAGAAGAGCATATTAATTCTATAAGATCTACAAAGGGACGTAAAAACCCAAAAGCCTTAAGTGAGTCAAATAGACGATTCCAATGGATTTTGTCAAAGGCTTTCTCTGCATCTATTCTGACCAATGATGTTGGAATCTTGTTTGATTTGGCTGAGTAAATGACCTTGATGAGAGTTCTTATATTCTTGGTCCCCGATCAGGCTTTGATGGAGCCTGCTTGCTCAGGTGAAATTATGTTTGGAAGGATTGTTTATATCCTGTTGGCCATTATCTTTGTTAGGATGTTAATATCTTGATTTATAAATGCTATTGGTCTATCCTTCCTTGTTTATATATAACTTGGTTAAAGAGTTTAGGCTGGAGGTTAGATTTTTTTTTATTTTGAATAATACGGTTAAACATTTGTGATAAGAATGGAAAAATTTTGTTTTAACATACTGTATTTGACCTCATTTTTGGATATGGGAGAGTTCAAGAATTCTGTCATCTTCTGAGAGTTTTGGGAATTCTATGTTGCTAAAATGTTTTTCTCTCTTTTATTGGAGTCAGTGTGAGTAAAGTTATTTACAGTTTTTCTAAATTGCTCAATGTCAGGGGGCCTATCGGATACCAGCGGGAGTAGTCAGGACAGAGGAGGAAGCCCAACAAGGGTTAAAGTCCGAGTATGCAGTACAAATAAGAATCAGGCACAATCGTTAGTTAAAGTCCAGGCAAGAGTTCAAACAAGCAGGCAGATCAGGATCAGAGTCAGGATCACAGCTGGAATCAAAACCAGGAATCAGACAGACAATAATACACCCAGGTAATCACAGGATTGAAGACCTATAATTGAGCAGGGTTTCAGCATCCAGGGTGCCCTTTTATTACAAAATCCCGGCACCAGTGATGGCGTTATCAAGCAGCGACACTGCACCCATGTGTTCAACATGGGTGCCACCATCTTGGATTTTCATCACGACCGCCGGGAAGGTAAGCAGCGCCGTCGGGTGCTTCCGGCAGTCCTGACACTCAACAACCTCCAAAGGATTATGAATAGGTTCTCTGGATTCATTTTTGATGATAGTCATTTGGTTTTGATTGGACCAGGATTTAGTTAAGTTAGCCAGGAATTTTTTGGCTTTGTGGCCAAAATGCCAAGTATTTGACTTTGTGATAATCATGGTTAATATTTTCTCAAATGTTGAGCCAGGTTTTCATTTCTTTCATGGAGTCTTCAAATTGAATGTGAGTTTCCTTGGTCGGATTTATTTTGAAGGAAGTATAAGCTTCATTTTGGAGTTTACTTGAGTCTAAGATTTTAGTGTTTAGTTTGTTTGTGAATCCCCTTTTGAATGTCATTATCTCCCCTCTAATAATGGGTAAAGTTTGTTTAGTAGATGAAATAGGGAAAAATTATCAGTTATTTATAACATGTTGAATATATCAACTACAAGAGACAGTAAAAGACAATATAACAGTAACAAAACGTATACTGTAAACTTCACTTTTCTCCTGGCGTGCCCTAGAGGCTAAAATAAACTCTCTTTAGTATTCAACCAATACAATCCTAAACCTGTCTCCCTTTTATAAAATAAAAGGAAAATAAAGAAGAAAAACTACGGTTTTCAAGATTTGATAAGTAAGGTCAAAAAGCCTGTATTATGGTTGTGTAAGTTTATTAAGAGATTAGGTTTCTTAGTCAGCACCTGTAGCCTCCCAATTCTTAGGGCCTGATGCACGTACAACGGTTTCCACCATGTATCCGTTCACTCACAATTTTCAGATATTGACAGCACCAGTCATGGATTTCTTTGCTTAAAAAGCCTTTATTGAGACATGGTTCAGACCCCAATACACTTGGCAACGTTTCAGACCGCCATCGGTCTTTTATCAAGCTTGATAAAAGACCGATGGCGGTCTGAAACATTGTCAAGTGTATTGGGGTCTGAACCCATGTCTCAATAAAGGCATTTTAAGCAAAGGAATCCATGACTGGTGCTGTCAATATCTGAAAATTGTAAGTTTATTAAGAGTCCATATCTGAATTTTCAGGTGCAATACTCTTTGTTGTGTGGGGTGATCTTGATCTTTGGCAGACAGTGTTACATTTGTTCTCTCTCTTTTTGAAAGGACTGACTTTTCTGTATAAGTTAGGAGGATGTTCTTGTAAATACAAGAACATCCTCCTAACTTATACAGAAAAGTCAGTCCTTTCAAAAAGAGAGAGAACAAATGTAACACTGTCTGCCAAAGATCAAGATCACCCCACACAACAAAGAGTATTGCACCTGAAAATTCAGGTTAGCAGTAGAAGAGATTTTTGGTATAGAGAATCGGTGTTCCCTACGTTATTAGTTGTTTGAGCCCTAGAGTTCGTGGAAAGATAGGAACATAGGAAAATCTTTAGAATTGCTGGATATAGCATAGCAAATTTAATGTCTGATTTAAACAAAATTTTACACATTCTGGAGAAGTTTTGTCTTTTTTTGGACAATGTAGCAGAGAAATCTTGAAAAATTAAGATATTTTTTTATTTTCCAACAATTAAGTTTTTAGATTTTTTATATGCTTGCAAAATTTTGTATTTTTCTGCTAGTCTAAAAATCTTACTTTGACCATTCTAGGTCTTTGCACAGTGCTGTCTGTCTCAATATGGTCCAATTCTATGAGCTTTTTCAATTAGCTCTATGAGCTGAGGGAATATCATTTTGTATTCCAAGAGCAGAAGGGAGCCTTTGTGATAATAATTGTGTAAGAGTCTTGCTTGTGGATTTCAGGTATACCTAGAAAGTCCAAATTATTTATCCTACAATTTTCTAGGTCTTCTGCTTTTGTTTCTAGTTTTGCAATCCTTTTCTGCAGAAGGAAAACTTTTGCGTTTACTGTAGATGAGTTATCTTCAATAGAGGAGATTCTCTCTTCTAGTTCTGAAATTTGGTTATTCTGTGAGGAAAGTTGCTCTCAGCCTGTAATTAAACTGAACCCCTTTCCAGCAACTTTTCTATGGTAGGGTTGATTAAACTGGCCACTTCTGCAGTTATTTGCTTATAACAAATAACAAGATTTTATTATTGTGGGAGAAAAATAACATAGTATGTTATGTTGGTTCAACAAAGTATATATACAACCTGCCTAACTGCTAGTTGATCCAAAGGAAGGCAAAAAAAAAACCTTTTGAAGCCTCTTCAATTTGCCTCAGAGGGGGAAAAATCCTTTCTGACTCTAAGATGGCAACCCTTCTTAGAGATATCTAATGTATTAACCAGTACTACTGATTTAGGGAGAGAATTCCACATCTTCACAGCTCTCACTGTAAAAAAAAAACCCTTCCAAATATTTAGCCGGAACCTCCTTTCTTCTAATCATAAAGGAAGTGTCAGCTGAAAGGGCCTACTGGTAAATAAAGTTGAATCAATTCACATTATGATTATAAGCTCCACTGGGGCAGGGACACATTTAAAGATGTATATTATCTGTAAAGTGATGTCAGTGCTATATATATAATAGAAGAGTGTATCTGTCCCATTAAGTTTTGCTGAAAATATTATTAATATTATTCAAGCCCACTCTATACACAGAGATTTCAGATTGAACATGCAGTAATTTATTCTATGAGGACTCAATTTGACAGTTTAAGAGCGGTATTGGATCTACTATCCAAAATGCTTTGGACTTGCTGGATAAGGGATCTTTCCATAATTTGGATCACCATATCTCAGAACTGCTAAAAAATCATTTATGCATTAACCAAATCCAGTAGGATTGTTTTGCCAGCAATATGGATTCATGCAGCTTAGTTGGGGTCAAGGACTAGAAAATGTTTATTGTAATTATAGAGAAAATCATTTTTTAGTATTGGAGTTTATGGTAAATGGCTTTCATGTAATTCTGAGCTTTCTGATAAGGGGCCCTATACCTACCTACTATTGGAGTGCAAAGCAATATGTACTTTTTCATTCACTATTTTAATAGAACTCACTTGCTTTTGGAGTGCAAAGCAGTATATATGCATTTTTATATCTGGTAGGATAGAGGATTGAGTATATGAGTGTGGAAAAATACAGACTGGATTTCAAATATAGAGAGATGACCTCCAAAGCCTTTGGTCTTGTGCACTACTTTCTGTTAAAGGGGGAGGTCTATTAATAAGTATGCTTAGAGTTGGCATGTGAAGTTAACGTGTTGCGTTTAAACATATATTTTTGTCTAAAAGTTTTTGCTGTAACTTTATGGCCTAAATTGCAAAAGGGGAAAAAGCAGAATGCATATGGTGTCAGTGCTTTTCTCTGAGGAGAAAGCTGGCGCGATGTATAAACTGCTCAGAAGTCAGCAGTTGATCCCATGTTATCAGTACTTTTTATAACACTAGCTTAGACATCAAAATAAAGGTGATACAAGCATCAATCTCCAGGATAACATCAAACTGCTTTCTGCCAGGATTTGACCTTAGCGATGCCTGTGGATAGTATTACTTGTCTCAGCCCTTCACAAACAATCACCAAGGGACAGTTAGAAAACTCAGCCTTAATGGGGAAGGTTGGAATTACCAGATGCATCAAAAAACTTTAATACTGACCCTGAAGACTTGCAACTCTGCAAGGGCCTGTCGCTGTATGGCTCAGGGTGGGAGATATAAATTGTGACAGGCTGCCAAAGATACATTTTATTTGGATTATTTACTGTTACAGCCTGGGAATGCTGGAACGATCATCACTGTACACAAAAGAAATGCTATTACTGTTCATATTAATAGTTAATAGTTTATTATAAATAACACCACAGAGCTGTTCAATAAAGTGGCTGTTAATAAATGCCATCCATTATAATTCATTTTTTTTCTGTTGATGAAGGCTGAATTAATTTTAAAATGGAATGGAATATGTTGGCACTTTACAAGTATGTACTCAGTAATAATAATATAGTGTATATATGTGAAATTTACCTTCTGTTTGTTTTTTTAAAATAGAAGGTTTAAGGATACATCATGATGTGCATCATACAATTGTGTTTAAGCATTAGTGCCTTCATACATATCAGATGTGTCAAGGCTCATAAAAACTCAAGCAAATGACCCAACCCCACCAGTAATAATGGTTCTTGAGTTTTTCATATCACCTGTCCTGTACCTGAGTGCCCAAAATACTTTTTTGCTGTTGTTGACCTTGGACAGAGGGAAAGAAATTTCACACATTTAAAAACTCTTTTTTGCCGTTTTCGGTCTCTGCTAGATAAATCAGTGTTGTTCATTATACAACTAGCACAACAATTGCTGTGCCCCATACCCTGGCAGATAAATGGGCAACTTGGTCTTAAAGGACTAACAAACCCTTAATAAAAATAACTCATACCCCCCTACCCTACATAGACCCCCTCCATCCTCCCCCCAGCCTAGCTGCTTCCCCAGGCAAATGCCACTAACTCTTTACTTACACCTTCGTGCAGATTCTGTCCAGCAGAGGAAACAGGCACCATCTTCAGCCTATTCGGTTATCTTCGGAATGAGACTGGCGCTTCTGCAATTTTCATGAGTTTTGGCACATGTGCAGTTGTAGCAAAACAGAAAATTGCTCCAACTGCACATGCACCGCTATGCCGCTCTCATTCTTGGTTTGTGGGAAAAAGTAAAGCAACTGGAGACAGACTATAAACGCTGCTCCACAGCCTATTTGCTCCAGTGCTGCCCAGAGAAAGGGCTATTCTACAGGATTGAAGGCCTTCGGCGCATCTAGTGCCACCAAGGCCCTATCCTCATAGTCATAGTGAGTTTGTATAACTTCATAAACCCTGCGTATGTTAAGTGTGGTTGATTTCCCTGGCATAAAAACCGTTTGATTGGGATGTACAGTATAATGTACATTATACTGTATTACATGTATTATATGTATTGCAGAGGAAAGTCTATTTCCTAATATCTTAGCTAGAATTTTAACATCTGTTGTAAGCAATGATATAGGGTGTTAGGAGCCGCAGTCCAGTCTGTTTTTCCAGGTTTGGGTATAAGTACAATTAGCACTTCAGACATGGAGGGCAACAGCGAACCTTATAGCTTAGCATCTTTGCATAGCTCTAGTAGATTGGGTGCCAAATAGTCTATGTGGCATTTGTAGATTTCGGACGGGAGCCCATCTAGACCTGGGACTATAATAATTGGGAAGTGCAAAGATGCCTATTTTAACCTCTTCCAAAGTTATTAGTTATTACACTGTGCTCCAGTGTAAATTTAGGCAAATTTATCTCACTCAGGTAAATTTGAGCATCCGTTTGGGAGATGGGAGAGGTAGTGGAGTATAGTCTTTGATAAAATTGCCAAAAGCATTAATTTATTTGTAGGGGATCTGTAAGAATGGCCCCTGTTTCATCTTTGATCTGAGGGATCACTGGGGGAGCAGTTTATGTTTTAGCCACGTGTGCTAGCAATGTACCTGTGCTGTCTCCATGTTCTATGTAATTTTGTTTTACAAAGAATAGTTTACATTTAGCCTTTACATGTAAATTGTTACACAGTTCTCTATCACACAGCTTTAGGTGGACCTGTGTGGGTCAGTGCGTGCACAGCCTCAGCTTACATGACTTGGGCACTTATTCTCAGTGGCTTTACTTTCATCAGGGTCGGATTTCCTTTTCTGCCCCCCCCCCCTAGACGCCTGGGTCCTAAGCGTCCGCCTGTGTGCACGCACGCCCCTCGGAGTGCATGTGCCGGCCACCAGGTCCTAGTGACTGCTGGCCCCAAGAGCATACGAGTGTGGCTCCCAATACTCCTCTAGATGCGGCCTCACCACAAATCCGGGCCTGACTCTCATGCTTAATGGCTGATACCTTTCCAATCAAGAAGCCCACTAAGGTATGCTTTGAATGTGTCCCACACTAACCGTCAATTGGTGTTAAGGTTATTATCATTAAAAAACATTTCCCACTCTTGTTCTAGCACTTCCTGTTCAGGAAACAAAGTTAACCAAAAAGCATTAAATTTCCAAGCCAGCAAGGGCTTCATCTCATGCCATTTTAGTATTATTAGTATAGGGGAATGGTTGGAAATACCCCTTGGCAGATGCTTGATCCTGAGTATGAGCGGGTGTGCCAGTTTGTCCACGACCACATAGTCCAATCTTGATAGGGTTCTATATGTTGCAGAGTGACAGGTGTATAGGTGTGTGTTCGGGTTAGTGAGGCGCCATGGGTCAGCTAGGCCCAGCTTGGTCATCAATCTGGCAAAAGGGATGTTTTCCAGCTTTTCTGGATCACTTCAGGATGTTATGGTGGTGGTATATACACGTTCAGTATTAGTAAAGGGTGAGAATTTAGCACACAATTAAGGAACAAGTATCTGCCATGTGGGTCTTGTTGTATCGAGGATAGTTGGAATTGTACTGTTCTCCAGACAAAATCGTGGCTCCCCTACTACGAGAAACTAGCATTAGATGTCCATCTCACCCAGGGATGTTTAAGAGCTAGAATCTTGTTGCCAGTGACTTGGGTCTCCTGAAGGCAGAGTATGTCAGGGGAGTGCTGTGTTGCAAATTTGAATACCACGGTTCTTTTAACCTTGTCATTGAGGCCCCTAACATTACGCCCCATCACTCGTAGCTGTTGAGGGACTATACTATTTGGTTCATGTGCCATTTTGCCAGGCAAAAAGTCAAAAATTCTTATATGTCTTGCTCGATATCTGTTTGTCACCATCTTGGCATAGCAATTTAACCAGTAACAATTTATGGGGGGTAAGGTATTTGGGAACAGGCTGCCAATAACTTTCCAACTGGGGGTTCCCATTCCCAATTGCCACTCTGCTGCACACTAACAAACCAGTGCAGCCTTATACCCGAACCAAGGTAAATATCAACTGAGTATATATCAGTTGGGGGGTATATTCCTTGTGATCACCAAGAGAGGCAGCTGGTAATATTTGTGTAGTAGAGTCTGGTATATCTCTCATTAGCTTTCAGCTGTTATTTTGAGTTGAGGCTAAGTTATTTTTAGCCAATGTAATATAACATAATCACAACCTCCTGGGAGACTTTGCCATTTTGTAAGTAGTCTTGAGTCAGTTGTGAACATCTTCAGTGAAGAATGAAGCTTTTCCATTGTGGGTGACCTGAAGCTTTGCTGGGTACAGCATTGCGTAGGAGACGTTGTGTTTCTGAAGTCTCTGATGGGCCCTTTCTCTTTGGCCAGGTGTAGGATGGCATCCCGGTCTCGGTAGTTGAGCATTTTGGAGATAAAGGTTCTGGGGGGTCCTCAGATACCGGTGGTTTAGGGGAGATTTGGTGGTCACGTTCCACTGCAAATGCTGTAGAGAAGGCGTCTCTGCCAAAGTTATTAGTCAGGAATTGTTCCAGGAAGGTCTCCAGGTGGTCCCCTTCTGCTCACTGCGGAAGGCCTACCAGTGTTTTCTGCCTCGGTCACTCTTGCTCGGATGTTTTCTAAGACTTGGCGAAGCAATGAGATGTCTATTTTGACCTCTTCGATTTTGGCTGTAAAGGTAGTTGTGAGAGTGGTAGCATCCGAAGTTTGACAGTTTTTAATGGCTTCCAGCACCATATTGAGGTCTGCTCCTGCGGCTGGAGAAAGCGATGTATGCTGGCCTTTCTTTCTTCTTCCTGTGAGTTTCTTATACTGGGGCTTTCACTCGCTTGACATCTTCTTCGTGCATTCTGGCCTTTTTAAGTTTGTCTCGTATATCCTGTTTTTTAGGAGGAGATATTGGGCTTGAGTGGTCCTCCACTGTTACAGGTGGTCAGTGAGGTGTGAAAAATGGAAGATTTAGCCTCAGAATTTGTTTGTCGGAGGTCACTTAGAAAGGAGCTCTACGCTGCCACATCTAGCGACATCGCTGGTAAGGCCACGCCCCCATTTTAAAATATTTTTAAATTGGCACTACTTGTAGCTGGTCAGGTGATAATTGTTCATGCAGAGAGACCCACTGTGTTTTCATTCAAGTACAAGAAAATTGGTCTACAGTAGATACATTACAAATAGCATAAGCACTAGTTGTTGTACAAAACTGAGGAGTATGTTGGTTAATATGTGTTATTATTATTATTATTATTATTATTATTATTATTATTATTATTATTATTATTATTAATAATAATCTGACTTTTTTACTAAAATAGCTCTGGACAAACCTGGCAAAATACTGGGGGTGGTTTGGAGAATTGGCAGAGGACACATAATAAATGTGTATGTTCAATGTGCATACATTGAACATACGCATATATACAAAAACAATTACTGATACAAGAGGTAAAGAAAGCCCTGCCGTAAAGACCTTACAACCTAATTGGACCCAAGCAACCAGACAACTGATGAAACGCCAAACTCAAGATCTGTTGAACAAAAAGCTGAATAATTAAAAAATACAAAAAGAATCTCATTATAAAATGCAAAGAATCTCATTATAAAAGTTTATTTAAAAGTTAACTACTGCTTCAGAAACCCGAAACATAAGACATTCTCTTCAATTGTTGCACAAATGTGTCACTTCTTAAAAAAAAACTTTTCCCAAAAGCAATTAAAATATAAAAAGACCAAAGCTGCTACTTTGATAATACATCCCCTATGGAATAATATGTACTATTCCCTCTTGAATCACTCTGTGTTTGCACTTGTTTTCTTTAGCTAGAATCTCCTGCTGGAATTTTGCAAGCTGTGTGAGGAGCTGGTAATCCTTCTGCATACAAACACTATTTACATAGCGGGGGTGTCCAGGACAAATGAAAGAGGAGGAAACTGGCTGCTTTATTACACTTTATAGAAGTTATCAACACTTCTATTATTTTCTGACCTGAAAGGCTATGTTTTTTTTCCTCTAAGAGCTAACAATCTACCTCCAGAGCGTAAAATCCATAAGCATTAGAATTATGATTTTAACGGACAGCTGTTTTTCGAAGGAAAATTCTCCATCATTTGAAAAAACTTGCAGTTTCATGAGAAATGACAAAAAAAGTCTGTAAAAGAAAACACATAAGGATCACAAACACTGTTCCCTTAAAAACCTGTGCGCTCATGCATATGCACACAAGTTTTAATGCTAGCATACACAATAAATTGTGATGCACACAAAGACTTTTTTTGTGAAAACGCATAATTTTGATGTGTGCACATCAGTGCGCACACAATTCTAAAAAGTATGTATAAAACAAATTGCTTGCGCTTACGGCCAAGAAGAAATTAGATCAGATTTTCAGGCTACTTCCAGCGCAGACCACAGAAACTTCCAAATAGGATAGGGACCTCTCCCATTGATTTATATACAACCTCAGCAGGTCTGAGTTGCCAGATTTTTGGATTCATACTTTTTCCATTCTCAGGGTATAATAAATCTCGTAAAAAAATTTGAGTTTTTTTTTCCCACTAAAAATTCAGATTGCGGGTTGTTCAAATGTATCTATCATTTCTGAATTGTTTTCTTCTTTACTTTCTTGCAAATATAAAAAACAAGAGCTGCACAATTCACCAGCTATTACAGAGTTGATTCCTTTTCAAATCATTTAATTAGATAATTTAGCAATAAAACCCACCTCAAACACTTTATATAAAGCCTACCTTTCAGCAAATATCAAAGTCCATTAAAATGAAGCAGTTTTAACATGTATTTAATAAAATCATATATCAAAGCATAGCAATTTAATAGCAAATATCCCAAGTGAAACCAATTAGTCAGTAGCGTACATTTGTCATATTTTTTTGCTACTTACATTTTCATGACTGTTTTATTTTATTGTAAACATAATTTTTACATATAAAGAAAATAGGTAAGTTAAGTTTTGGTTTATTTATAGACTATTGCTGGTTTAATTCAACATATGGGCAGGCACATACGGTATATAAAATAGGTAAAAATGACAAGTAATCATATTTCATGTGTGTCATATTTGATGTATATATTAGTAAAACATGGAAAGCAATTGAAAAATGTCTTCAGGTGAACAATCTGAAAACAACTAAACTGAAAAAAAGTGTTTAGAATGTAAACAACCCCTTTAACCCTTTAAGTGCCAGCAGAATTTTGCATTTCATTTGCACAAAGTGCCAGATGTTTTTGAAACATTTTGTGCTCTCTCCCTTTAGGGGCATTTTCTGAGGGGAAACCTATAGTTTACCTAGGAAAACTATATTTTGGTTTTTTTTTGGGGAGAACCTGAGATTTCTAAATCTTTTATGTATTTCCACCTCTTCAAAAAGATTTATAGCGCTAAATACCAAAAAAAAAGAAAAATTCCTATTTTTCACAATATATGAATTAATACCAGAAAAATATTCAATTGTATGCATGAAAATCCAACTGATTTGGAAAGCCTCATATCTCATAAATGTGCCAATAACAGATATGTATTTTTTAGAGAGATTTAGGACTTCTATACAGCAAAAACTCCTGGCAGTATATTTTGAAAGCACTAAGACAGAAATCGGCATACTTTAGATTCCAAGGCCAAAAAAACTGTCGGTTTACCCCAGAAAATCATATATTTTTGTAACGTATGTCTGCTCATTCCAAAATGGGTAACTATGTCTCTCTATTCCTAACTACCAAACATCAAAGCTTGTCTGAACATAGCAGTTTTTATAAAAATGTATTAAGATTCTGAAAAATCACTTCAGAGGTTTTATTTTGCTGTTCCTCATATCCCACACTGAATTAGGTATCAAGAAAAAGCACCCTAAATATGATTACCAGGGGTCCACTGAACAGTTTGATGCCCATTGTGTATAGGTTTACCAAAGTATGTGGCATTTAGAGACCCCAATATAAATAAGCACATCCAAAAACATTTACTGCATTTTTTGTGGGGTAAAAACACAGAAATATAAGTTTACCCCCCAAAACCATATATTTTTGTGAAGTAAACATTGTATAGAATCTAAAATGGGTACATGCCTTTCTGCTCCAAACTTTTGAGTTGCAAGGCTTTCCTAAAATTGGCTGTTTTATGGAAATACCTCAAAATTGCCTCAAAGCTTCAACTTTCCAGCATCATATCGCCCATGTATCATTATGTATAGGGCCGCCCCTGGGCCCCGCTCACCCAAGCCCCAACCCAGATCCCCCCCACGCTACACCACAGTTAAAAGACCACACAGACATCAGCGCTAATAAAAGGTAACCCCCCACATACATTTTTATAAAATGTTATTGATGGTCAGGGTCCCCTTATAAGTAAAAAAAAATTGGTGACCAGGGCCCCCCTTACAAGTAAAAAAAATTGGGGCCCAAAGAATATTGTTTAAAAAAACATTGGTGCCAGGGCCCCCCTTACAAGTTAAAATAAAAATTGGTGCCCTAGAGAATATTTAAAAAAAAACATTGGCGCCAAGGCCAAGTTAAAAAAAAAATGGGGCCCCAGAGAAATTTTTTTAAAAAAAAATTGGTGGTAGGGGACTATAGAGTATTAAAATAATACATTGGTGGCCAGGGGATTAAAAACAAAAAAAACACACATTAGTGTTCAGTAGACTTGAACTTGTGGCTTCCGGACTTCAACTTTGTCTCCTTTCGTGGCTTTAGGTCTTTACTCTACTTCAGGACTTCAATTTGGGCTGTTTTCGTGACTTCGGGTCTTTTCGCCGGTTTGGGACTTTGGCTATTTTCGTGGCTTCGGGTCTTTTGCCCTTCGGGACTTCGGCTGTTTGACTTGGCACTTCTGCATTGCGGCTGTTCAGGACTTCGGAAGGGCAGCATGGCACAGGGCTGTCAAGGGGGGCCTGGCTCTTTTGAAAAGTGCAGCACTACCGGGCTCCCCTTCGGGCCCAGGCCCGGTACACTTGTACCCCCTGTACCCCCCTGATGGTGGTCCTGATTACATACCAAGAAAAAACACCGTAAATATGATTGTCAGGGTTCCTCCAAACAGTTTGACACACATTGTGCATAGGTTTACCAAAGTATCTGGTATTTAGAGGCCCCAAAATGAAGTTAGTGCATACACATTTCATGGCATACATTTGTACAATCATAAAAAATATACTGCCTAATTAGTGTGTAGTAAAACTGGCAAATAAGTAAATCGTCCCAAGAAAATATCCTATTTTCAGAAAATACACATTCTGAAAAATCTAAAATGGGTAAATGTATCTTTGTATGACAAAGCACCAAGCAGCGATGCTACCCTAAAAGTTTTGATTTTTTTGAAATTTCAAAAAAATTATCACAAAGCTTGCATTTTACCCAATTATATACCCCATTTTTCGTAACGTACTAGCAAAAGGCATTCTAAATATGAATGCTAGGTGTATACTGAACAGTTTGATGCATGATATGAAAAAATTTATTAGGCGGCATACAGAGACCCCCATATGGATATATAGCAGACAAAATTTCCATGGGAAAAATTAAGTAACAAAGAACAAAGTGAAATGCAATAAAATCACTAAAATCCAACAAAACCTCAAAAATCAATGGTTTCTTTTGTCACCTAGTGTAATCAGCCGTCAGAATCACAGTTTGAGTATTTTAGCATGGCCAAATAGGTTTTACAGACAGAAATACTGCAAGTGAACAACACCTACGCAGAGCTGAAAATAAAATGAATCACCGAAATTGCAAGATAATCATAGAAATAACATACAAAGGGTATTACGCAGTACAATTAGCTACTCGCAATGGCAATAAAACAGTTTTTTTCAGGCAAAAAACAGATAATGCGATTGCCAAATTGCGTGTTGTGCACTCGTGCAAGTGCTGTAAATGTTTGTGACCCCCCTGATCCCCCAAAATTGTATGTGTGTGTTTAAAATAAGTTTGTGTTTGTGTGTGGGGGCACTAACCTGGGGTGGCAGGCTCAGGATCGACCAGGAGGGCTGGAAGCAGAGCTGGCAGCATCTTCATTGCGGTATTCAGTAAAAGGGGCAGAGTTGGAGGGCCAGGAAGTGGATCCAGTGGCAAGACACGTAGATCACATGTGTCTGCTGCTGCCTCGGGGCCCCTGGGCAATCGTGCCAAAGGGGCCGCTTCTGCTTATTGCCTAGGGGCCAGGGAACGAGTTAGAACAGAGCGAGTGACTTTAAAAGCTGTTCCTCCATTCCCGAACCCTCTTTTCCTTACCTTTTACCAGCTTAGTTGCTTTTCTCTGGTTCCTCTCTTATTCAGTAATGTCCGATTTGATCACTGGAGACCAAAACTGCATGGCATTTTCTAGATGGGGTCTTACTAGCGCTCTGTACAGTGGAAGAATGACCCCTCTCCTCCCACAAACCTATGACCCTTTTAATACAGCCACGTTTATTATCTACAGGGACTCCAAAGTCCTTTTTCATTATGGCGCAGATTGCCAGTTCATCAAGATCCTGCTGCACTATGCATAGTTTAGTGCCATCTTTCATCTGTTATACTGATGCATTACTTACAACACCCTCCTCTATAGAAGGAAGTTATTTCCTGCTAATAAGAAAAATATTGAGATATTATTACAGATATTTTAAATTGATCTGATTCGATCAGATGGGTTATTTGGTTTGAAAAATCCAAATTGGTTTAAATCAATAGTAATTGATCAATCTATAACATTTTTGGAGAAATCAGATATTAAAGAGGTATGGACACCAGAAATTAAACTCTTTTTACAACTATCATAATATTGCCTTTGAAAGCTACTTATAACTTTGCCATGAAGTATTTGCAGGATGCTTTTACATTACTTGTCTGATGCCCTATGTTCCTGTATGAGGGGGCTGCCATATTTGTGCAGCAGGAGTCCGTTAACATTAGAAACTTTAACTGACAGGCTGAGATGGGACAGTCATATTGGCAAAATTGTCAGGTTTATAAACTTCATTTAACAAGTAAAAAACAAACCTCTCAGCAAAAAACCATCAACATGACTTATAGGTAACTTTTAATGTACATTCATATTTTAAAAAGTAGTTTTTTACTGTCAGTATCATTTTAAGTTAATGTCAATACAAACTGTATACACTATTTTCTTTCTGGTGTTATTGATACTATAAAGGGTGTCTACAAATTCCACAGGAGTAACTGAGCCATTTCTGCTTCTAAGAAGATTGTAAGACGCGCCGTGAGATCTACCTCTGTTCTTACCTTCTTGCGCGTCTCCGCTCGTCTCTTGATGCAGGCATCAAGCGCTGTCATCAAGAGCTAATAGTCTCCAGCATCATGTCACTGGCATTCGCCGCTGAGCGTCAGGACGCTTACGCTCATGACGTCATCTTTGGGTGCAGATTTCAAACTTTGGCACCAAATCTCTCATAAAAAGCCCAATCTCCATTTTTAAAGTGCCCAAGCTAGGCTTCAGTTTATCTGTTCCTGCTCAAGCATATTCATGTTATTGGTTTACTGGTTTTGACTTTTGCCAGATCTTTTGACTACAATTATTGCCGCCTGCCTTGAACTCTTCGACTGACTCTGACTATGCTTTCTCTTTGTCCCTGTCGGTACCTCGTTTACGTTCTTGCTACACACTTCCTTGTTGGCTGCCGCAGCAGAAAGCCCGGGGCCCCAAAAGGGCGTCGGGATCACCTGTGCATCCAAAGGTTCACTACAAAAGGTTCCTAATAATGAGATTGGTACAAAGATGTAATGGTTTGCCAAGGTATGCCTTGTTCAGCCTCTCAACAGACTCTTTGGGGCTTCAAAATGACACCTGTTGGCTGCAAGAATGCTCTTCTCATAAAACCAGATTTGTTTATTTAGACAGGGCCCAAGATGACGCTATACAATATGCATAAATTCAATTCATGCTCTGTTGAGCATGAATTGTAACTGAGTTCTCAGCCATGGGAGTCATTTTCTAACCCCTATAAACTATTTGTAGCTTTTAAAGGCTAAATAACTCAACCACTTATTTGAAAGGTCTAGTTTCCTTAAAACAGATCAGTATTTTTTATCATTTTTTGTGTGGATGACATAAAGTAAGATGTGAAAGCAAAGGCAAGCCAAAGTAAGTAAGATTACAGAATTCTAATCAAATGTAATATTTTTAGAAAATGCATCTATTACCTGCATATTATCACCTGCAATGTCTTACACTGTGAAATCAGTAGGGGAAATGTATCAAATTATTAATAGTGATGAGCTAATCTGTCCCTTTTTGTTTTGCTGAAAAATTAGCAAAACTACGCAAAATGGGAATTTTTTTTTTTATGGCCATTTCTCTTGGAGACTTTTTTGTTGCTGCAAGTTTTCTGGGGCAAATTTTTGCCACAGTTTCTCGGAAAAAAAATTGCAGATGGTGAAATGCAGAATTTCACTGTGAATTCATGGTAGGTGAAAAAATTCACCCATCACTAATTATTAAAAGTTATAGAGCTCCCTTGGAAAAGTAACCACCCACATTTATACAGCATTTCAATTTCAGTATATCTCTAGATATATATTCGTATTGTTCTCGAATACGCATATTCATTGTTATAGCATTCCATCTTTTGGAGACCAAAACTGTACAGCATATTCTAGATGGGGCCTTACCAGTGCTCTATACAGTGGAAGAATAATCCCTTCCTGCTGTGAATCAATGCCCCTTTTAATACAGCTCAAGACCTTATTTGCCCTTGATGCCGCTGACTGGCATTGCTTGCTACAGCCAAGTTTATCATCTACAAGGACTGCAAGGTCCTTTTTCATTATGGATTTGCTTAGTGCAAACCCACTAAGGGTATAAGTGGCTTGGATATTTTTACATCCCAGGAGCATGAATTTACATCAACATTGAATCTTATTTGCCACTTAGCTGCCCAGATTGCCATTTTGTCAAGATCCTGTTGTAAGGATGCCGCATCCTGGATGGAATTAATTGGGCTGGATAATTTTGTGTCATCTGCAAACACTGATACATTACTTACAATACCATCCCCTAAGTCATTAATGAACAAGTTAAATAAAAGTGGACCCAATACCAAGCCCTGAGGGACCCCACTAAGAACTATAATCCAAGTAGAGAATGTACCATTAACAAACACGTCTGTACCCGATCCTGTAGCCAGTTTCCTATTCATGTGCAACCAACTTCATTAAGCTCAACAGACCTTAGTTTAGAAAGCAGTCGTTTGTGGGACACAGTATCAAACGCTTTGACAAAATCCAAATAGATCACATCTACTGCTCCCCAACTGTCCAGCATCTTAAGGTGGCCATACATGGAGAGATCCGCTCGTTTGGCTCGTATGGGGGGCCCCATACACGGGCCAATAAACTGCCGGCAGCTTTTATCGGCCCGTGTATGGCCACCTTTACTTACCTTATCATAAAAGGCAATCACGTTTGTCTTTTCTGTATCTGTTACAAAATTTAAAGGAGCAACACTCTCAAGTCACATCTTTTTACTATTAATATACTTAAAAACTTTTTGGGGTTAGTCTTAACCTCTGCTGCAATGCATTTCTTGTTTCCTTCTTTGCCTTCCAGATTGCTGTTTTACAATATTCATTATAGTGTGCATATTCATTAAATGCAGCTTCTCTCCCAGAAGCTTCTCTTCTTTCCTATTTACTTATTTGCTTCTATATTAAGCCACGTAGGGTGGTTTGTAATGCTGCTACGTTTACTCCTTAGGGAATAAATTGAGAACAGTAATGATTTAATATCATTTTAAATGACACATATTTCTGTTCTGGGTTTTTAGCTGAAAACATAATGCCCCAATCACTCAAGGCACTAAAATTAGCTTTTCTGAAATTCATGGGTTTTGTTGCCCCAGTGTATATTTGTTTTTTGCACCAGACATTGCAATGATGAATTTTTGTTTTGCTATTTGTTTTTTGTTTTGTAAATAGGACAAATTATACAATTATGGAAACTTAAAATTACTAACTTCAGATAAGAACTGGTTTTCAATTTGTTTCCAACTTGTTGGATTTAAAATCCATTATTGTATGGCCCAGCATTCAGTGATAGTTCAACAGCAGTGGTTGTCAAACTTTTTCAATTAAAGCCCCACTTGATGGTCAGTCCTTTGACCAGAGTTCTTCTAGAAGGTACAACATTTCATACTGACCCCCTCAGTGCACAAAATAATTACAGATAAAGGAAATATTGGTATAGAAGTAAATTAGTCAAGAATTGTACATATAAATATACATATATATTATACATATTATTTTTCAAAAATATGCATTTCCTAAACAAAGAATTTATTTTTAACGTTTGAATTCAATTTGCTTTTCTCACAACAATTTCTTAACTATTGTTAAGAGTACTGACTATATAGTTTTGTTTCACAAAAGACATTAAAATTCAAACTTATAGGGCATAAAAGTTATCGGAATCAGCACTGCTTAATTTGGTCACATTGGTGTTTAGAGCATATTTCTTGTGATAATGTCAGTAAGATGCCTCTAACACAGGGCTTGGTGAGGGGGAGGAAGAGGCAGCAGGCTATTTCTCTTTGTTATCAAGTGAAATGACTCTTCAAATATGACAATAAATCACTGCCGAAATCAATCTGAGAGGAGGCAACTGTGCTGCACTGATAATGCATTAATCAATATTTAATGTTTACACTTTAATTAATGCGAATGTAGAGTAGAAAGAAAAAAAAGTCTGGAGACATATACCACCTTTTATATCAGCTCTCGGCTGTCTGCAAGACATGGATTGGGATGAAAATTGATAACTGCAGAACCTCAGGGTTTGTAGGCTTGTTTATGCAGGGAGGAGGAGAGCAAGCAAGCATGCAGGCAGATATGTTTACCCTGGATTCATTTGTCACTTTGTAACATCGCTAGCAATTTAGAGAGAAATCCGTTGCATAGCTTACTATAAATCTACTGTTATAGAGGGCAAAGTAGTCTAATCAAAAGTGGTATTTAAAAGTGCAAATCTTTTTCTCTTATTGGCACTAATGCATTTGAAACACCAATAAAAAAAAGCTGATGATTGAATATGCAGATTACATGTGTATGGCATGTTAATAAAATGAGTGAGGTTAACATCAGCAAATACAGCAAGTACCATGGCAAACAGTATTAAAGTTTGTGTCGGATTTGCCATTTCAGGAAGAACAACAACGATCACAATGCATAATAATCGGAAAAATGATGCCTATGACAGAGACTAGAGCTGTCAGTTTTGTCTACCCATACAATTCTAGTGTGTGTCATAAGCAGTTCATTTTCTTATATTTTCTGGTCTACTTTTGATATGCGAGTCAGGAAAAACTCTGCATCCAACCCTTACCTACACCTGACACTAACCCACAAAATGTTGCCATTGTAGATCCTGTGCCTTACCCATGCCTGCGTCTTCTTGCTGCTCATCAGTGGGAGCAGAGGAGTAGGAATAGTATATGTTGCCTGTCTGACCCCGCACCTTAGTCTAACCCACAATGGTCCCCAAATATCAACCCAAACTGATGGCAAACCTGTGGGTCCCTGGTGGTCATCCCCCACATCACTGCTGCCTAGTAACACCATAATTTGCATATTGATAACGAGCACCACATATTGCTTGTGATTTATCAACACTAATTTATCTAATTTACAACTGCATTGGTAAATGAAGTATAAGTTGTGGTGCATGCTATTTAGCAGCCATCCACTATTATGCAGTATTCTTGGGAAAAAGCTGGATTGTGAGAAATAAGACATAACATTTTGTGTGCATTTTTGCAGCTTTTGCTCTATACTTGTTTTCATTAAATGAGCCCTTTCGGGCCTCTTTTCAGCAAATGAAGCTGCAGTAAGCTTGCAGTAATAACTTAGAGGAATATTTACTGCCAATCATATAGATTTCTATCAGTCTACACATTGGCTTATCATGCTAAACCCTCTATTACACTATGTTTTTTTAGTGTCTATCTATCTAGAGACTAATGGGCCTACTCACATCAATAAACTGGAATCTGGCTATCATTAAACTAGAAGCTTAATATTTAACAGAGCAGATATAGTAATCTGTCTCATTGCACAGTGGCATTCTTCATTATGTTGTATGGTTCCAAATAGATTTATTGGCTAATTATTTCTCTCATTTACATTCAGAAATAGCAGTCTTTTCATTGATTAAGATCTTAGCCAAACCAGTGCACATGCCACTCAGTTACAAAATTTTTAAACCCTGGGGACAAGATTAGAAAGTGTGGGGATAACACTGCTGTATAGTCTTAACTGTACTTTTGTGTATGTGGCTATTTATGTATGTACACATACTGTATATACAAATATATTCAGTAATAATATAAGGAAAGCACACAAACCAATGAATATGAAAATACATGTAATATGGGATTTTATGCAAGTAGACTTCATTAATTTCATCAGTTAATTAGTTCATGTGTTTTATTTTCTCCGTTTACAAGTGGCTTTAATCCTTTTTAATTATATTTTTGGATGTAAATATACATATAATTTTTTTAGCAAACTCAAATAATAAATGCGCTGATATGCTCTGTACAGGCTGTTCATGATTTCAAACCTTAATGTCAATCCCTTGTCACTAACCTTAAATAAATGAAAGGGATTTATACAGGAAACATTCATTTTTAATGAAGCCTTAAGGCTTATGGTGCACAAGGTATTTGGCTGCCATTTTTTTCAACAACCCCCCCAACGGTTATAGTGAATGGCAATCCAGAAGGGCAATGTAATACCATAAGAAATTCTGTGGTCAGACAACTTGTAAAACATGTAAGCTCACATTAGTCTATAATTGCCAGCAGAGGTAGTAACATTCATTGAACTAGAGGGCCAGTGTAGCATTGTTTGTTATTTTTATCTAGTGGTAACTTTAGTTATTGTTTTTCTGGCCCCAGGGGTAAATACCACTAAGAGCCACAAAAGCAAGCATCTTAGTGCTCGTTTAAACCATGTTTTTGAGCCAATAGTTCCCATTTTTGCACTTTACACCCTAGCCTGCTCTTAGTAATTAACCACCTAGACGCATGTGGCTGATGAGTTCTAATACCCAATGCAGCAAAACATTGGTTAACTGATCCAAACAACCAAACACATTCTAATGAATTGATAAATGTCTAACAAAATGCAGAAAGCACAAGACACGTGGGATCATAAAGAAAACTCTTGGAACAAAAGGACCTGCATAATTTTGGTACATTTTAAGCTGATTCAAACATTGTTATAATATTATCACTTCCAGTAGGCAGGGTGATATGAGGGCTCGTTTATATCTGTGCAGTGTGAAACCCATGCTTTTCCCTGCAGTGAGTTGTGGCTAAAATCAAATTCATAAAAAGTAATGTTGTCACTCTTCTTACATCTGTATAATGTAAAAACATGGAGATGTGGAAGCACTCTAAAGGCTAAGTAATAGTATATTTAAGTATAATGGAAGTGCTAGTTTTAATGCACATTCCCTAATCCCCTGTCTCAAAGTTTACAAAACAGGGGTTATTAGTTACAAAGTTATGATCATAAAGTTGAAAAGCCACCATACCACGTTAAGGTAAACCCCATATGGCGGTCCCTAACTTGTTTGCCTTTCGGCCATAGTATAAAAAGTCTTACTGCATAGTAGCATTCAGTGTAATCAGTATTTGTTGAACCTTGGTTTCAGTGTAAAGGATCTATACACATGAAGCTGTGGCTGAGCTTCATGTGGTTTCTAATAGCACCCCATACCCCCCCCCTTACTAATGGGGCCCTATACTTTTTAAAAATGGACGTTGGTTGGACAATTCCTCTCCCTTAAAAGTCGCATACTGGCCGGGGAGGATAGATCCTTTACACTGAAACCAAGGTTCAACAGACACTGATTACACTGAATGCTACTATGCAGTAAGACTTTTTATACTATGGCCGAAAGGCAAACAAGTTAGGGACCGCCATATGGGGTTTACCTTGACGTGGTATGGTGGATTTTCAACTTTATGATCATAACTTTGTAACTAAAAACCCCTGTTTTGTAAACTTTGAGACAGGGGACTAGAGAATGTGCATTAAAACTAGCACTTCCATTATACTTAAATATACTATTACTTAGCCTTTAGAGTGCTTCCACGTCTCCATTTCCTTACATCTGTATAATTGTGCTCGGCACCTCCCAGTCCTTTCTGCCTTCCCTTCCTGTTGATACAGGGGAACCCTGGAGCTACTGCCACCCCTTGACCAGACAGTAGCTCCAGGAATGCTTACACCTAAAGAAATGGCACATATTATACATCATTAAATAAAATCTATAAAAGGGTTAACAGATTCAAGGTTCTTGATTTGTGCTATAAACAGCACAATATATGTGATATATTGATTTGTTAGCGTTAATGTATATAGACTGTCATGCATCATTAAGTGACTATTATAACACTGTACCATAGTGATGAATATGATCTTAATAAAGCAGAAGTCATATTGTTTCCGATCGTCAGGAATTTCCTGTCTGCTGTACATTTCTTTTTGAAGTGTAAATCCCAACATGACTAACCACTTTTAACATTTCAGATCAGAATAAATCCTTTGATATCATATTTAAACATTCATAGTAACATACATCCTATTCAGTTTCTGTGCTTGTTTGCATCAGCGAGTCTTAATGCATTTGTTGGTTTTATATGATTTTCTAGCAGAATTCATAAGCAGAAAGTGTGACTGGGAGGAAAACATCATGCTAATCTCTGCAACTCACTTCATTGTTGATGAAATATGTATGACAATTAAAGATGTCTAAATAATGAGCAAGCCTTGGAGCAATTCATTTATACCGCAAGTGGAATACTACAGAAATTTTGTCAGTAAGACCTTATGAACAAGGGAGTGCTGCTAGATAAAGTAGGTAGGTGAGCAACAACTTTAATGCCAGTTGGTAACCTGGGGAAAAGTTCTCTATATAAGAGAAGCTATACAAATATAATGTAAGATGCTTGGACCACATATATTATCTAATGGTTGAGGGTCTTTGTACTAAAAGTAACCTTAATTTTAGATTAACTATATGAAGATATGAACCCATAGAGTTTTTACTGTAAGTTGAGTAGCATTTTCCTGGTTTCATGTTCCAGGTCCATAAATGATGTCAAGTTAAAATATGAATTTATTTTATTTTAATAAACAAACAAGCTCTGACCACTGTGTATAGTTTTATTGACATATTTGATGCTGATAGTAGTATTACATGTAGAGGTACAAAAGGTCAGTGGAAAGCAAATTAGTCCTCTGGGGAAAAGGCGAATTTTAATATAATTGCGACAGGCAAAAGAAAGTTTCTGGTGTATTAACATTGCTGTCAGAGTATTTCCTACACACATGTATCTTGTTTTCTTCCATTTCAGTTTTTCCATTAACAAACTCCATGTTCTTAATGGAGAGACATGACATGACTATGAAGATTTTCATTCATCCAAGTCATGGTATATTTCATATACAGTAAAATTCTAAAACAACTGGACTTGCTGAGTAATCATTGAAGACGTTTCACTACTCATCTGAGCAGTTTCTTCAGTACAACTGACTGGTGTGTCCTCGGCATATAAACTCTTCCACTAATCCCATCACAACGGCACATTGTACTTTTTCAGAGAGGTGACATATGAAACTCAGAGGTGTTGTTTCTGTGTAGTTTCTGTGATAGGATTACCAATGTGTCATGCAACTCTTAGAAACAGGTGTTACTTGTGAGAGTTGCATGAATGGATGTGCGAAGTGTTCTGAAACTGCCAGGGCACAGATGTGAGAACAGCATTGTATGTAGCAGACAGGTGGTGTCAAAGGCCCCTGCCTCTGTTCAGAAATGGATTCTCTACCTTGACATGAATCGCCTCTTTCACGCCTCTTTCACACCTCTTTCACGCCTCCTTCAAACCAGCAACAAACATACTTGGAAAGGACTGAGCTGCATTCTGCTGCTAAGGGTGTTATCTTGCTGCAGTCGATTTCATACAGTCTGAATTGCCTCTGTCATAGGTATACATGTGAACAATGATGTGACATCATATGATACCATTGTTTCTTTTGCCTCTAGTGTAACGCCATGAATCTTGGTTACAAACTCTTTGGCATTCTGGATATGATGTATTGTATTGCCTACTAAAGGGGCTAAGATGTTAGCCAAGAATTTTGCAATGATGTATGTCACTGAATTTAAGCTGCTGACAATCAGCTTTAGTGGGGCTCCTTCTTTGTGTATCTTGGGAGTCTGTATAATAGATTTCCAATCTAGTATGACTAAAACATCTTATTAACCCTTATTAACCCTCTCTGAACTTCACACATTTAAGGGGGTTAACGTTTGAATGCCAAAAACTCAAAAAGTTCAAATTGTTTTATACTATAATATAATCCGAATATTTTGTGGGGAAAAAACTGTTTTTAGATTTATATACCTCGAGAACGGAAAAAGTCAGAATCCAAAAATCCAGCATTTCAGACCTACCAAGGTTATATATAAGTCAATGGCAGAGGTCCCTATACTATTTGGAAGTTTCAGTGGTCTGCACTGGAATTAGCCTGAAAATCCAACTATTTTGGATTTACGGGCAAAAATCTTAAACATTCTTAAGTCTTTTTGGGATTTTTTTCATGTTTGTCCCTGATTCAAATAAATCATACTATAATATATATAATAATAAATAAGGTCCAATAGTGGATTCTAATTAGTTGGACTTTTTTAGTTAAAATATTTTGATAAACCTGCCCCTTAAACACAATTGAAAAGTAAGCTTGAATCAAATTAAGGTCTAGGCACTGTTTGCTTAATTTCTTTAGATGTTAGCAGTTGCTACATAGTATTTGTGTAAAGATGCTAGGCGAAGCCATTATTTTCTAAGATAGAGGGCATTTCTTAAGAATCAAATTGCATACAGCAGTTATTATTAAACACAGGTTTGAGGTTACTGCATAGTATTATAGATCTTCCAATGATTCTCTGTTAGACAGCCAATAAATTATGAAGGTGCAGAGATTTCCTTCTCTGTGGTTACTCCTTCTGTGCATAACAGGGTTCTACCTTGTCGCTCATAGCAGCTAAGCCATTTCCATAATCCCCAATGTATTGGCATGACTAATAATCATAAAAATAAGACAATGAGAGCAATATTCACGTGTAAAAATCCAGTATCCAGAAAAGTAATGTTTTTTGCAAATAGTTATTCTATTGTGTTTAATTGTCTATTAAATAGATACTACATGGAAATGAATCAATGTATATAGTAATTCATTTTTTGCATTATTGCAAACAATCATATTTTTGATTAGTATTAGTTTAGCAGTTTAAGTGTAGGACTTCATCAGCATTATGAAATTTTGTTAAGGACTTTGCAGTGTTTTATGTCAGAACATAGTCCAGCTGTGTAGTAGTAATCTTGTTTTTCTTTCATTTTACTAGTCTTAATATTTGTCCTCCATGTTAACACAACACCACAAAGCCGTAAGCATTTGCTTATCATCTGCATCATATCAGCTTCATCATACTGCCTTTTGTCTAACACTCTGCCATTCTTGTGAATTCTGTAAATGCAGAAATAACTTAAATCTGGGATAGTAAGACCATTGTAAAAGTTGAAATACTTACCCTGTAACTTCCATACATGACAGAATTCATAGCTCATTTAAGGGCTTTCGACGGAAAAATGTAATTAGTATTGTTCCTGCTTTTTATTTTTCCTTGTAAAGTTCAGTTACTTTGTTGTTTAAGGATCAAGCTCCAAGATTCTCAGCTCTTTACTCCCACCCCCTAAATTTTAATTGCAAAGAATAACTCAGCCATTCCGTTGTTTATGGAAGTTCCATTATCAGTCTATCTGGAGACAGAAGAAAAGTCTGTGTAGCTGAGGCTTCTCATTAACAAAAATCTTGGTTAATCCCATAAAGATATTAAAGCCTTTTATATACCATACAACATAAATACCCAAAGTCCTTTCTTGTAAAGATGAAAAATACATGATTTCATGCATGTGGGTTATGATGAAGCCAAATTAGGAGGCTGAGGAAGAGTGCAACCACAAATACTTTTATATTATTTTATAGTTCTCTTTCAAAGTAAATGTTGTGTCCACTGTTACCTTATTTTCCATATGGGATATGACAAAGAAGCTACAAATCACCAGACATGTCCATTGTGTCAAATCATCTCCTAACATTCCAGAAAATAAGTTGTTTTTTTATTTAATTAAATTTTATTATTTAATTTTCAAGCTTATGACAGGAAACATTGAATTAAAAGTAATGGTTCATTTTGCTCATAAACAGGGCACTGTCCCTTTACCCCATGTTGCTCCAGTATCATTATAACAAACATTAATAAAAATATACTGCTTTGCTTCTGTAAAATGATTCAGAAGCAGGGGAAGATACAAAATCTAGCTGCTCCAAGCTCACCCTTTGCATTTGGAAAGGCTGCATAGTGCTCAAGCATTTCCAAAAACTTTCAACATATTTCTCAAAATGTGGACAGCAGCACTTACTGCAAAAAAGTTAAAATAACAGTCTTTATTGTCTTCTCTTAAAAATGGGCAAGAGGATCAAAAACCTAATGTGTTTTGGGCTCTTACACTCTTAAGACACATCTAAGAATAAGGGCATAACAGCCCAAAACGCATTAGTTTTTTTTTATCCTCTTGCCCATTTTTAAGGAATGCCAATAAGTCTCGTTATATTTTGACCCATGTGACTACATCTGACTTGCATTCTGTCGATCCGACGCCATTCTACAAAATCTCCCTGTAGTTAGCTCTAACACCTGTCCAAATCCTTAATCCCTGATGTAAATTGCAAGTGTGTTTTGAGGGTTCCGACAAATCTTTTCCACACTGTTCCAGTAAGGAAAGAGGTTAGTGAATGCAAACCAGTTAATATTTATTTACCAACCCATAACTATTCCTATCCCTCAGTAATAACTACAAATTATGTCTCTGCCATTGAGTATTTTGACTCAGACTCAGGAAATGTTAAAGTCTAAAGAAAAAAAAGTAGATACTACAGAACTGTAGAATAGTTATCATAAATGAGCATATGTGAACTATATATGATACAAGGGCACTTCTCAACCCCAAGACCAAATTTTCCACCCTATGTTTAATTAATAGCTGCATAGGGGAAAAATCTAAATATGATGGACCTAAAATTGAAGCTTATTGGTTGTTGATTGAGGGAAACCTCAAAAAACAATGCAGCATCCAGGAGCTCAGCAGAAGCAGAGACCAACAACTCAGTATCTCTGTTTTGTGTTTCTGAGAATATACAGTAAAGATGTTTTGGTAGCACAAGCATGCCTATCACAACAATGCCAAAATGAGTGGTGCACTGGCAAAAATGCGCTGAAGCACAGGGGGAACCAGCAGTTGCTGTCTTGACTAGTCCTCACAATAACTGTCATTGTAAAAGTATCGGAAACTTCAGGTAGATATCAGTCAATTCAATCAATTGTTACATGGAAAACATACCTTATAGTCTACTTTGCCTACAGCCATAGTGTTGTGCCAGTTCAGGTGAATGATAGTTTAAAAACATTTATCTAAATGTATATCACCCTATTAGCAGTTTTCATAAATTTTACAATTTACAATGAATGAGGAGCACCCTTGCTATGTCTTCATTCAATCCCACTGCATTTAAAAATCACCCCATTGTTTGATAACAGGCAAGCATTGACTTTACATTCTCTGATGCCTGTTATACTATTTCTTTTGTTTTGTTAACCTTTGTAAACGTGGATATAGATCTAATTTATTCTGCTAAGAAATAGGAAAAGAAATGCTTTAACAACATTAGCCTCACTAATTAGAAGTAGAAGTATTTAGTGGTACCATTCAATGCTCAAACTGAAAGGGGGCACGCTATATTCTGCCAATGTAAGCTCAGCTGGGTATGACTGTGGTAAAAACCCCTTTGCCAGGCATAATGTGGGTTGCATATTTTCTTGGTTTAAAGTGGTAAAGTGACAATTCTAATTATATCCCTGCCAATACTAAAACTTATTTTAAATGCTTTTGAGTCAGAAGCATCTAAACTTAATTTCTCATTTCATATAGGTTCATGACTATGGGGGTTATTTATCAAAATATTGTCATGTTTTGAATAAAAAAAGTTGAATACACAATTTCCCCTTATTTATCATTAAAACAAACAATGAAAAAATTAGATCGGGAAAAACCTTGACTTTTTCGGATCACCACACAAAAAATTAAACTTTATCAGATTCATGCACAAAAAACCCACAGACCATGATCTCTACAAATTGCAAATGGGACCTTTTACATTGAATTGTATTACAGGACTTTGACAGGTTGAAGATGGAGTATTTTTGGATTTGGAATTTTTGCATCCTCGGGGTGTAATAAATCTCGAAAAAAATCAAGGTTTTTTTCACACTAAAAATTCGGATTGTATCTTATAATAAACTTGAATTTTTCGAGTTTTTAGCATTCAGACTTAATGCTTAATAACCCCCGTAATATTTAATAATCTTTTATAAGTACACGTGAACCCGTCATATGCCTATTAATCATACCTATAAAAAAGAACAAAAGAAAATCAAGTAAAACCTGCATTACTCATTGTTTCTAGAAACTGAAAATGCAGTCAAGAAATAATTTTTTTCCATGCAGAGGTTTTGTGTTTGTGTTTTTTGCAGCTGATGAAACAAGACAAGATCACATTTGCTAGCTTGTTTGGATTTCTTTGGCAAAATGTCATGTGCCTTTAATATAAGGGGTGTCGGTTTATTAAAACCAACAGAATATTTATGTGTTCGCAAATGCTAAGGTCACAAAGTTTAAGCGGTAAGATAAATATATTTTGTAAACCAAAACCAGGTGTCTGTTGACTTGTTACATTCTGCAGAATGCTACATAGCATCTATCACGACTGAGTTTTTTGTATGGTGCCACTCAGAAAAAAATATTTGTGAAGGAAATTTGATGTTAAAATTAAATTCTGAGTTTAATACATGCCCTAGAATGTAATTTACACCAGGATCTAAGTTGATAAGGGAGAGTAGTAAGCCATATATATGTGTGTGGTCTATTTTGAAATCAATAGGAAGCACAGTGCTAAAATTTTTGCCACTAATAGAAATTCTGTACATGCTGTCTCTATATTTTTTCATACTAATAAGTATTCAATATAGTATCTTTTTTGCTTGCCCACACCTGCTTATCTGAATTGACCTTCAATTTGTTACAACGAGCAAATTAGACACTTTTAATGGATTGTAACTATATTATCTGTATACATTGTGTCTTATCAGGCGATTTTTCTTCATCATATATTTTGCAATTTTGTAAGCATTTTATTACATTATGTAACTACTCCTGTTAGACCAATTCAATTGCTCGATTTACCCTTCACACAACATTTATATCATGCTAGATATGTTAAGATCAAGCCAATACGTATTATCTTGACGTTTTAATTGGTATATCCATTCTTTTATTGGTGGTGGTTATAAAGATGTTGTTCTGAGGGGAGGTGCTTAAGCTTTTGATGAAGTGACGTATTGGTGATGAAACGCGCCAAGCTCCACTCTCCCTGCCCACTTGTATATACTATTTTAGAAGGTTTGAATAAAGTTGAATTTTTAATTTATTCCTTGGCTCCACCGCTGATTATATTAATCCGGATGCTACCCCCCCACGTGAAGTGTTTGTGATGACTTGATGCAGCACTGGACCGGCATGGTTGGTTGAATCGGCAACGGGAAGCTACTTCCTCCTCTTTGCTAACGGCGGTTCCAGCTTTGTATTGTCTCTATATGGAAATATAAAAAAAAATATTTATACTGTACGTTTACAGCAATCAACTGTATGCTGTACTTTCTTTTCATTCATTGTGATTACTCTAATTATCACTGTGTAACATACTACACTGTCCTTAATTTAAGCCTTCTTTGCCCTTGGGACATGAAGTTTGTTGTAGTGGCTTGTTAATATGACCACCTTGAATAAAGTTTATTTACTGTATAATCTGTGATCAAAGGACAGTTTGCAGAGGGATCATACAGTATAATGATAGTTAAGCACCTTCACTGCACTGTCGAAGAGAATGTAGGTAGGAAATACCTATTTTCTCATACCTGTTATACAGATGTTACATAGATTTACTGCTGTTACTTGGACCCCTGCGTCTCACTTGGAGTTCTGAAAGTGGTGTCAGTAGTCACCATTCCTTTTAATAAATACAATTAAAGAGTTACAGTATACCCCCTTTTCAACAAGAATTTGATGAATAGTGCTTGGGCAGAACATGTGGTTGTCTGTTTTAATCACACAAACAAATCTATGCTTTTATTATTACTTGAGCTGAACAATAGGCAAAAAAGTGAAACTTAAGATAGTCCTTGCAAGGTAGCTAATTATATTACAAGAACACAGATTACCAGAGCATAATGGCCCAAGCATGGGGTAGATTCAATCTCCCTGTATGCAATGTATAGTTCATGTAATAATAAAAACCATAGATTTTTTTTATGAAAACAATAGGTAAAACAAACCATTGTTCTCATGTTGAAAATGTTTTTTTACTGTCCATTTAAATATGGCACAGACTATAGTATTGATGTGTATCCATTCATATACAGTACAAATCTTTAGTTTAGACATACTACCTTGGATTGCATTTTTACTCGTCCTTTTCTCTAATGCATTGCCTTTAATAGCTACTGTGAAAATCGACTAGAAGAACAGATCCCGACTGCATAATGAAGACTGCTTCAGCCTTGCACCTAGATAAACATGGGTTTAAAATGTAAGCTTATTTCAACAATAACAACCACGACCACTTTTAAAACAATAAAAAGTGTTTATTTGTATGGGAAAGCAATAAGTTGTGCTGTGTGAATATTGTTAGGGGTAGAAGTTTACCTCTAAGAAAAACAGTTACCATTTGGTAACAGCATATACCCCCGTAGCCCTAAGGGGCATAATTATTATGCTGTGTAAAACTACATTTTCCAAAAAAACTGTGTAAGAATGAAATGGTGTAAAATGTAAAATGAATGGGAAATTTATCATGGTGTGTGCAATTTAAGGCATGCAAATTTCAGATTTGATGCCGTTATTTTATGTTGTTTCCAGCGGAAGTCACTGTAAGAAAAAATGAGGAAAAATGTATGTCTTTTTTTACACCTCAAAGCTTGATGATGCGTAGTGTATTATCTCGCTGTTTTTTTACACAGCATAATTAGCATGTCCCTAATTGTATATTTATAATGATGGTTCAAATGGAAGAGGCAAAAATATGGCCTATAAAATATACTCAATGACTGCTCTGCTTTTCACTGCTTGTGTGGAAATGCTGGAGGTGTTTACTATTTTTCCTTAAATGGGATTGCAGAGACATACTTAAATAAGTATTGCTGATTCATTTTTACGATGAACACTGACTCCCCCCACATTTATCAATACATTTTCACAAAAATTTCTTGTGTTGGAAAAGATTCGATAAAATCATGAAAAAATTCGAATTGTATGATATATTTCTTGCTGAAACCTGCGACTTTTTGAGATCTGATGCCTGAAACCAGCAACTTTTTGGGATTTGATGCCTGAAACCACAAAATCTTCAGATTGTTGACTTCTACATGAACTCGGCAGGTCTGACATGGAGTACTTTTTTATTCAGACTTTTATCACCATCAGGGTTTAATAAATAATATAATTTTCTATGAAAAACTTGTTTGTCCCCTTTAAAAGTCCGACCAGAAAAAATTGAATTTTAATAAATAACCCCCTTTATGTAAAATTTTCACAAAATACTAGCCACAACACTGTACTTTCATATGTTCTAATTGCTTAAAGGGATACTGTCATGGGAAAATTGTTTTTTTTCGAAATGAATCAGTTAATAGTGCTGCTCCAGCAGAATTCTGCACTGAAATCCATTCCTCAAAAGAGCAAACAGTTTTTTTTTATTCAATTTTGAAATCTGACATGGGGCTAGACATTTTGTCAATTTCCCAGCTGCCCCTGGTCATGTGACTTGTGCCTGCACTTTAGGAGAGAAATGCTTTCTTGCAGGCTGCTGTTTTTCCTTCTCAGTGTAACTGAATGTGTCTCAGTGGGACATGGGTTTTTACTATTGAGTGTTGTTCTTAGATCTGCCAGGCAGCTGTTATCTTGTGTTAGGGAGCTGTTATCTGGTTACCTTCCCATTGTTCTTTTGTTTGGCTGCTGGGGGGAGGAGGAAAGGGAGGGGGGTGATATCACTCCAACTTGCAGTACAGCAGTAAAGAGTGATTGAAGTTTATCAGAACACAAGTCACATGACATGACAAAATGTCTAGCCCCATGTCAGATTTCAAAATTGAATATAAAAAAATCTGTTTGTTCTTTTGAGAAATGGATTTCCGTGTAGAATTCTGCTGGAGCAGAAATTTTGAAAAAAATTTTTTTTCCCATGACAGTATCCCTTTAAATAGTACTACCAATTCTCACTAGCCAGCATTTTGTTCTTCCCTTGTTAGTTTGGCTTTGTATCTGTGCTAATGGCTCCGATGAATGGTGAATCGTTGCACAAACTTCAGATTGAAATGGGTTTCCTTGTACTATTTCCATATATAGTTACGGAACCTCTTATCCAGGAACCCAACATCTGAAAAGCTCAGAATTATGGGAAGGTCATCTCTCCATAATAAGCAAATAATTCTAATTTTCAAAATGACTTCCTTTTTTCCCCTCTAATAATTAAACAGTACTTTGCTGTCATTTTCAAAACGCATCAGTTAATAGTGCTTCTCCAGCAGACTTCTGCACTGATATCCATTTTTCAAAAGAGCAAACAGATTTTGTTATATTCAATTTTGAAATCTGACATATAGTCAATTTCCCAGCTGCCTCCAGTCATGTGACTTGTGCTCTGATAAACTTCAATCACTCTTTACTGCTGTACTGCAAGTTGGAGTGATATCACCCCTCCCTTCCCCCCAGTAGCCTAACAACAGAACAATGGGAAGGTAACAAGATAGCACCTCCCTACCACAAAATAACAGCTCCCTGGAAGATCTAAGAACAGCACGTAATAGTAAAATCAAGTCTCACTGAGACTGATTTAGTTACATTAAGTAGGAGAAATAACAGCCTGCCAGAAAGTCATTCCATCCTAAAATTCAGGCACAAGTCACATGACTGGGGCAGCTGGGAAACTGACAAAATGTGTAGCCCCATGTCAGATTTCAAAATTAAATATAAAAAAAATCTGTTTGCTCTTTTGAGAAAAAAACATGTTTTTCCATAACAGTATCTCTTTAACCCTTACGAAGTTGCATGCATCATATTGGTGGCAAAATGCTACTGAGTTTATTTAGGGGAAGATTTATCGAAGGTCGAAATTCTAAGTTATGTGAATTTTTTTTAACTCTAAAAAATTCTAATGTAATCACAACTGGAATTGGAGGTTATTTATGAAAAAACTCAAACGTCTAATATTCAATCGAATATGAACAACCTCAAAATTCGAATTGTGTTTTCCTCCAGAAAAAAACTCGAATGTCACAAAGGCAATTCACATCTTCAAGTGATTCAACTGACCTCTGCCATTGACTTCTACATGGGCAGGTTTAAGATGACAAAGTATCAAATTAGAACTGTTTACAGGGTTGATATGTGATAAAGCTCACATTCAAATTCCAATTCGAGTTTAAATTCAAATTTGTGAATTATTACCAACTTTTTTTTCGAAAATTCAAATTCGAATTTACCATTCAAACCTTAATAAATTTGCCCCTTAATGTTGAAATAATTTTTAGCAGACTGGGGTTTGTATCCTACAAACCCCAGGTCCAAGCATTCTGGATAATAGATCCTATACCTGTAGTTTGCTCTGTAAAGTTTTCCTTATATATGGAAATCCATCTTCTAAAGACTATATTATAAGCAAATAATTCTCATTTTTAATAAGGATAATACGGATTTCCATTTTCTCTGTAATAATAAAATATTACCTTGTAATTGATTGTTAGCTGCATGAATACATATTGGTGGCAAAACAATCTTATTGGGTTTATTTAATATTTAAATGCTTTTTAGCAGACTTATACACACCACTGGGCTTGTTCCCTTTAATATTTAATTCTATTATCCCCTCTGTTGGTGTTAACGCAATACAGGTTGGGGATAACAGAAGTAGAGATTAAAGGTTAAAACCCCAGTGGTGTGCAAGTAACATATTTATTGTTCATAGTACTGGTATTGTATTGAACCAGTGATGTTGTTATGTTGATATAGATCAGCACAGCATTGCTTTATAACTTTGTATTACAGCAGTTTGCAAGACTGATGCTACAGTTTTCTTTCTGAAATTTGAACTATGGGGTATGGACACTATCTAATGGACTCCTTAATATTTTCCTCAATTATTATTGTATATGGTTGTATTCTGAACCTCACTATGGAATTGTTCACATTTTTTAACCAAGCCTTACTTTGGATTAGGGGTGGATCCTTGGCACTGCTTTTTTTTCAATAATTGTTACTGTCATTTTTGGTTCATATTGCAGGTGTCACACAGGGGCCCATTCATAAACTTTGTGCAGCGCAAAATGATTCGAAAGTGAATATATTTGCCCTGCGCATGGTTATATTTATAAAGCTGGGTAAGATAGGTGAATTTAATGTGCAAACATTGTGCATTTTTTTTTCGCATTGCAAATGTCCATAGAAGCTTTTTAAAAATGGCAAAAATAACAAATTGTGCAAACTTATGCCACGACTTTGGTGGTAGAGAAAACCATTCGCAAAACAGTTGTGAATTAAAATTCCTGTCAATGCTTCTTTCGCACACAGCAGCCTCACACAGTGGCCACACTCACACAAAAGCCCATCCCATTTGCAAGCCATTTGTGAAAATGTATTCGCAGTACGAATTCACAAAAAACAGAAAGACGGGCACAGCAGTGCAATATTATGCCATTCAGGAAAAAAACATCGGCAATACAACCATTTGAGAATAATATGCGCTGTGCAATCTTTATATACATGACCCCAGAGAGTGTGTGTCAAAACAGACAGGTTCTGAATCAGCATAAAAAAAATCGTATTGTCAAGTGTTAGAGAAAGTTGTAATGTGAAAAAGTGCAATAAAAATAAGTCTAACAAAACCAAAACAGTCTAACAGTATATGACTGCTTGGTACATAGTTTACTCTGGGAGAGATACATTCTGTCTGTAGGACAGTATGTCTAAACGGGCCTTCAGTGGGCATTGAACTGCTTTAAGCACTTTACTATTGTATTATCATGACAAAGAGAAGGAGTGCCCCCTGGAACACTGACATAAGTGGGGTTAGCTCTCCATCCAAAAATCTTTAGTGTACGTGGTCTCTATCATCTGCTGTGGAATTTGTCTGACAAACCCATTAGATGACATTACTTACTTTAAGGCACAGATACTATTTCTGCATCAGACCCCTTTACTAGCTGTAATCTGCATAAAGTAACCCCTGACTAGTCTGCTTTCCAAAGCAGGCTTTAGGTCAGATGCCACAGAAGAGGACAAACCGATTTTAAAATATTTAATTTTATGAACACCAGTTTCAGTTATAAATAAATAAATATTAAAATACCAGTAACAATAGGAAACAGCAATAGCCGAAATGTATTTACATACTTTCAAATGTTGTGCTTTTTCTAGACAAAGAGTAAAAGATGGCTAATGCAAACACTTCAATAAAAAAAACAGGATTTATGCCTTAAAGCAATGACTCCTGTGGAAACTTTGGTGAACTGTTGTAGCTCCGGGGTGGTGCTACATTTTCCCAAATCACTGAAAGCTCTTGTGTAAGTACTATCAGGTAACTGTCGCTTGGAAATACAAGCTGACTCCTTTTTAGTTGACAATCATCATCAAAGTGCCAGCATGAGTGCTTGAAAGCCATTGCCATTATACCCAGTCACCCTTTATGGAACATACAGGTTATCAATACATTGGGGCAAATTTTCACCTTGGAAGGCTCCACCACACTTTGTGCAACTTTGTCAGATGTTAATAATCAGGCGAAGTTTTGGCAGCGAAAATTTGTCAGTGCGGCCATATCTAAGCGAACTTTCGCTAGCTTTACATTCTTCCTAGCAAAACTTTGTTAACACACTTACACTTATGTCAATTTAAATAGGGTAGGTAAATATAGGTCATATATACTATATGTATTTATTAGTGCTGTTGGATGAAATGAAAATAAAATTACTCAAAGTGCCAAGGAATCAAAATAAAGACAAAAGAGATCCTCTAATGCCCTAGATATTAGCCCACCCTAAAACAAATGTAGAATGAGCTTCAAATGGTTAAAAACATTACAAAAGATATATTTAACAGATACAACTTTTAAACATAAGGCCACATTAAAATATGAAAAAATGCCAGCGTTTTGTCTTTTTTTATGACTTTTTGGCATACAGGATATTATGTCACTGACATAAGATTGAGGAGGACGTAGCTTCATCTTATCAGTTCACCAGGTATAACCAGGTAACATAATGGAAACTTCGCACTTTGATGAATGTGCGGAGTAACAATCATTCTCCTGAGTGAAAATTCGCCTGGCGAAAGGGTGCAAAACGTAGTTAGTGCTGAACTCTTTCTCTAGTGAATTGTCCTCTACTCCTTTTAGTAAATCACAGATGTCCCTGCGAATTGCCATTTTGGCAAATTTTTGCTAGCACGGCCACTTCACCCTTTCAGAAATCTGCCACAGTATGTCCAGTGAAATTAATACTTTAAATTTAAAATTTTACTAGTCCTTTAAACTATGGCAACATCACGTAATATAAATGATAAAGTTATATAAAGTTCTTTTCTTTAAAATCCACAAAAAACACCCTCATTTCTTTTTGGTCACTAGATTCTCTAATCATAATCTAACTGTAACAAACTAACTGTAGTCTGAGGTGAAAATTAGTTACGAAGCACGAAGCACAGCACAGAGACCTCAAAACATTCCATTCTACAGACCAACAACCAATAGAAAGTGCAAGTGGGAATAATAATATAAATACAGTATGTGGCTTGTCTCAGAAGAGAACTAGGAGGTAAAAGATTAGAAATAGGCAAGATGTTTTCTTTCTCCACATTTATAGCCCTGAGAACAACTTCTTGAGACACATTCAAAAAACACGGACATATGACAAAAGAGTGAATTCTTGTGAACAAATGTTAAAGCTGTGCATAAAATGCCCCTTTTAATACGGGCTGCTTGTAAAGCCGAAGCAAAGCAGATCATTAAAATGTCAGGCTTGGGGCACAGTGGATATAAAATGCCTGTTTTGTAGAGTAAACACATCGCTCTTATATAATTATTTCCTCTTGTTTTATTAACACTTTTGTTGCCAGAAAATTTTCAAGGCCTATGTCAGGATGCCAGGATGCCTCTTTAAAACAATTTACAATCTTATTTTGTCAAAAAGGCAGTGACAACGCAGTTGTATAGCCACTCTCATTGGGTCTTGATAGAGACATTAATTTTTTTTTACCTGAGACATTTTAACAAGCTACATTTTTCATTATAAGTTTCTTAATTTCACTGCCTAAGAACAATGCGTAATGTATTGATAAACACACCTTTTAATGTGAAATATAGTGCGTGTGTTGAACACAGTGATGGTGAGGTTATAGAAGCTGTTTCTGAAGTTTATGTTTCTAAGATGCCTAGAGCAGGTTCATACTAGGCCATATTTTAAATACAGAAGAATAATTTTTTGAATAAAGGTTATGCTTTCTGTTTTGACTGGAATTGTACCTTGCATAACTGCAGAACAACCTTATGAAACCCACCAGACTTTTAAAGAAAAAAAAGCAAAACATAATATTTATGGAAAAGTGACTAAGATAGCAAATATGGCACACACTTACACATTCAGATGGGCACAGTTAGGAATTGTAATGCAATCTGCTGATAATAAAAAGTAAAAGTGTTTACAGTTTCCTTATTATTATTATATTATTATATATTATTATAATACAATATAAGAGATTCCTTCAAAAATACTGCTCTCGCTTTTCGCTTTCGCAGCTACATACATACAGCTGTAACAATAAATACAAAAATATCAGCAGGAAAATATGCTAGGTATGATGTAAAACAAATAGAGTTACTGCTATGTTTAGTGTCCTACAATAACTGTACAGCTGAGAACATGCCGGAGAAAAGTCATTGTCCTGCGTGAAAATGTTATAAAACCAGGCAGATGAATAACGTTTATAGTTTTTCTTAGAAAAGAGGTATTCTGCAAAGCAATTAATACCTGGCTTAAACTAAACCTACTAAAGTAGGTATGGCTGCTCTAGAGTCATTCCTAATGTCTTCACTTAATTCTGCGTTCTTAAAACTATTATTTAATTTAAAAAGTACCTGTTACTTGCCTGGCTTATTACATCCCATCAAAACAAAAATGAGCAATTCGTTTTTCCCTTTTATTTAACAATGTATTTAGAATGTATTGTATCCACGGCTAAGAAAAAGACCTAAAACTAATATAAGTTGCACAGATACTACTTTTGATGGCAAGAAAGTATGCACGGCAGGTTTGTTGGTGTTAGGATAAAGAATATTTCATTAACTTGGTATGTGTATTTAAAACTATTACAACCCTCTTTGTTCAATAATGACCATGTCTACACTGAAGGAACCAATAATAAAAACAGCATAGAAACTAACATTATACTGAGACTGCAATATGTTTTGGACTATATCTAAATATAAAGCAAAAGAGACATCAACTAAGATAGTTAATAACACACTGCTGTTTTAATTAAAACACCAAAAATTAATTACAGGTATTATTATTATTGCTGTGTTGCTCCAGATACTGGGTATAAATCTTATATGTCACCAAGTATAAGAATACTGATAAGATTTTTTTCAGAGGCGCAGCTGCTGACTATTTCCTTTCCTGCAATAGCCATTTTTAGCAAGACTAAATAGAAAGGTATTTTGGAAAAAGTCTGGTGGGAATACTAGCGGATTGCTACCCTTTGACTACACTGAGAAGTGCCACATGTCCCACATGGCAAAGACCAGCCACAAATGTGTACACCGCATGTGTACAAGTTTTTAGGCTACAGTTTCAGGCTACTTGCACTGCTTCCAAATGTAGTTGGCAAGAAGTAAGGTGGTGATTCCTGGAGGTTTTTGTCAATGCTATTTTATACTGAATGCCAAACCAGCGGAATCTAAATTTGTAAGTCCATCTTCAGCCATTTGCCAGAATCTATATTTTAAAACCCCTGATTGGGAATCACTAAAGAAGCATTGCTACTGTCATGCTGAATGGGCTCATAACTGTTTTAGGCATTGGCTAATATGCACATGTAAGGCTTTCCGATTGTTTGCTTGCACACAAGTCTTTATTTACAAAATACACAAATCCCAAGATGGAGTGCTTCAGGTGTAAGGCCCAAAGCTGCCCAAGGCTGAAAAATTGTATCCAAACAAAACAAAATACCTATGGCACAACTGATGCAGTTGAATCAGTGATAGGTATTTATTAGCTCAAAAAATAAGTGGCAAAGTTTTGGGCCTCTACAGGGCCGCTTGACAAAGGGCCCTGTAGAGGCCCAAAATATTGCCACTTGTTTTTTGAGATAATAAACACATATCACTGATTCAACTGCATCAGTTGTGTCGTAGGTATTTTGTTTTGTTTATTTACAAAATACAAACATGACAAGGGGACTCCTCCATTTGACCCTTCACCTTGAGCCATCCCACTGAACCCCATTATTATATACTTTAATGAAACCAGGAGACAGACATCGGTGTAAAATGGCCACAGCATTTATTCACATTTTATAAAATAAATAGGACATTGCTAGCCTAACCCAAGGCAATATTCTAAAGCCAGAATTTAACAAGAGATTGCTTCTATGCTCTGCTGCCAACATGAGAGAAGTTCAGCAGCCCGGACCTGTATCTGCAGTGTCTCAATGATCTTGTGTCAACACAAGCAGTAGTAGCGTCTGTATCGATCAATCCAACGTGCAGTCACAGGAGAGAACGTTCTTTTTCCTTCTTCTAAACTTACCTGTGCAGTACTTTGCCCTACAGCTGTTGTGACAAATACATCTTAAAATATAATATCATGTGTGCACTGTTTTGATCCAGAGGAAGGCAAAAAAAATCCATCCTGAAGCCAGTGCCAATTATGCTTCAATCACCCCAATGGCGATGAGAAATATTCCCTGGATCAAGCATTTGAAATTCATTTAACATAAATTAATACAATGCAGACTCTCACAATTATAATGTATAAAGATACAGAAACCACAAAGTAAAAAACATTTCACAAAGTATTCAAAAAGAGGAGAGGATGGGTGGGAAGTTTGTACCTGCTCAGAAGACAAAGAAGTGAACTGCTTCTTCCCCTGACACCACATCCCTCTCTTTCTCCACCCCCAGCCCAGCTTTCTCCAGCCTTAACTCACTTAATCACAGCTACATCTGATTCTGCCAGTCTCTGAACATAAACCATTGTAATCTGGCTGCTGGTCATTCAGATCCCTTGTCATACAACCCCTGTGTTTATAGCTCCAGGACTTTCCTTAACTAGACGGCAAGAATTTGCAATTCTTTTTCACTCTGGAGCAGAGGTTTTAGACCTTTTAGTACCTTTGAAGTTCACTGACCGCTCAACTGCTTAAAAGTGACTGCCAGCTATAAGCAACTAGCTGAGAAAAAAACATGTACAATCTACTCCATGGCTGCTTCTGCCACTAAACTAATGACTTTAGAATCTGAAGACCTGGGGACATCTGGAAGTACCAAAAAAGCTGTCTAATGCGCCACTAGAATTTTCTTTTTAATCTTCTTTCAAAATGTAACGCTAATCTGGGTTATCCAGACCACACGGTGTTAATGTCTTTCTAGTGATAGGAGCATTGGTTACATTGCAACTCACACATCAGGATCAGGGCCTTCGCTAAATGAAAGTTTCCCATAAGGGTGTATTGGAATTAAAACACTCACTACTGTACATAAAAATATGATTGGACGCCAGGAGGTTCTTAGGGTGAAACAAAAAGGATGATTTATTAGTCCAAGACAATAACCCCATGTTTCCTCGCATAGATTTGAGGTATTAGCAGATGAAATGTCAGTCAAACAGGTAAGAGATGACACAGCTGAGGAATGGACAACATTAGGCATTGTAGTCAAGCAG